>NC_140269.1:0-2500 GCF_949987555.1 Borostomias antarcticus
GTCTAATAGAGAGAGAGAAAAGGAGAGATGAAGAGAGACACTCAAGCATTGATCTCTGTAAGAGGCAGCGGTCCAGAGGGGAATCTGCCCTCTCTCCCTTTATCCATCCCTCTCTTCTCTCCTCCCCCCCTCTCTCTCTCCTTCCTCTCTCTCCCTCTCCCTCTCCCCCTCTCTCTTCCCTCTCTCCTCCCTCTCTTCTCTCCTCCCCCCCTCTCTCTCTCTCTCCTTCCTCTCTCTCCCTCTCTCTCTCTCTCTCTCTCTTCTCCCTCTTTCCTCCTTCTCTTCTCTCCTCCTCCATCTCTTCTTTCTCTTCCTCTATCTCTTCTTCGCCCCTCTCCTTCTCCCTCTGAGGGTAAAGGGGTGAGGATGGTCTGAGGGTGAGGGGGTGAGGATGGTCTGAGGGTGAGGGGGTGAGGATGGTCTGAGGGTGAGGGGGTGAGGATGGTCTGAGGGTGAAGGGGTGAGGATGGTCTGAGGGTGAGGGGGTGAGGATGGTCTGAGGGTGAGGATGGTCTGAGGGTGAGGGGGTGAGGATGGTCTGAGGGTGAGGGGGTGAGGATGGTCTGAGGGTGAAGGGGTGAGGATGGTCTGAGGGTGAAGGGGTGAGGATGGTCTGAGGGTGAGGGGGTGAGGATGGTCTGAGGGTGAGGGGGTGAGGATGGTCTGAGGGTGAGGGGGTGAGGATGGTCTGAGGGTGAGGGGGTGAGGATGGTCTGAGGGTGAAGGGGTGAGGATGGTCTGAGGGTGAAGGGGTGAGGATGGTCTGAGGGTGAGGGGGTGAGGATGGTCTGAGGGTGAGGGGGTGAGGATGGTCTGAGGCCGCATCGCAGGCCAGAGCCTGGCTGAGCAGAGCGGCCATTAAAACCTGCAGGACTGTCACATCCCTCACACACACACACACACACACACACACACACACACACACACACACACACACACACACACACACTCACACACACACACACACACACACACACACACACACACACACTCATTCATTACCTCCTCACAGTAACGCTGTCTAAAAAGATCCAGCAGGCTCTTATCAGAAATGCAGTCTGCAGCATCCTCCCACTGTAGTCAGGCCATAACAGATAGTCTCCAGCCTAGCCTTCCTGTACGCTGTGAGGTTTTCAAAATGGTAATGTCAGTCAAGGCCTCAGGACTGAATGTTCCAGTGCTACTGTCTCAGCGCCGGTCAGACCTAAGGTTGCATGTCCACCGGGAAGCTGTATTTTAGAGCTGGCGTTGTTTTCTTGTTGTTTACAATGGGTAATGAGCTCTAGGGCGCTATGGAGACGAGAGCTGTGTTCTTTTAGCGCTACAGCGCCGTGAGCTCCAGGCTTTTTTTCTTCTTCTTTCAGTTGAAAAATGTTGAACTTTTTGGGCTAGAGCGCAGGCAGTAAAAGGCTGTTCTGACGACGAGGTCGGGCGTTTTTTGGCCTTATGTTGGTGTCAGCCACACGATTGCTAGCGATGCGACTTGTGCAGTCGTAGAAACGGCAGACAGCAACAAACTGCACTGGTGGTGTGAGGTAGAGGTTGGGTTAGGGTTAGGTTTAGGGTTAGGTTAGGTTAGGTTAGGGTTAGGGTGGGTTAGGGTTAGGGGTGGGTTAGGGTTAGGGTTGGGTAAGGGCTAGGGTTAGAGTTACATTAGAGTTAAAGTGTTTAATTTGTGCCAATCCGGGATCGGCACAAATTCGTTCGTAATCATCAAAATAAATTGTGTCTAATATTTAATGTTATCTGTTCTGTCATCCTTTATCTCCCTTTGAAGTTACTTGTAAATCACTGGGTTGCCTATTTTGGATGCATGACAGACGTACAGTAACCAACGTCATCACTCAGGTCAGGCAGGGATGCTGGCACTCTGTGTGAGTTTTGTGCAAGCATGAGAGTTTTGAGTAATCTATTTTCTATTTTGAGTTTTACTCACTTTTTTAACAAACTGCAATTTTTTTAACACAACTGTATATATATATATAAATATATATATATATATATATAAATATATATATATATATATATATATATATATGTTTAAGTAATAAGCAATAAGTAATTGCTCTGTGTTCCTACATGTCAGTTAGGGGCCAGTTAGGGGCCGGAAAGTTGGAGGCAATTTTGTTTTGTTGACTAAATTGATTTGTGGATACTATTTGCTTTGATTAAGATGAATTGAGCCAAAAATGATTCAATGAAATATGGATAAATATTGTTGTGCTTTGGATTCAGATGAACTAATTTAATTATTTGAATTATGAATTATGAATTGAACTGCTGAGTTATTGCCTGTCAGCTGATGGAGTGCATGGAGCTGTCCCTGATTGCACCTCCACCTCCTAGTTAAACAGGTGACGGCAGCACCTGCTCCAGAGCGTTGTTGGCTAATGAGGCAGCTGGTTCTCAGGTGCTGCATGCAGCCAGACAGTTCTAGACCGTAATCCAGTCGGTTTATTGTTTTGTTCTTTGGGAAAAATACCGAGCTGTCGTAAACATC
>NC_140269.1:12500-15000 GCF_949987555.1 Borostomias antarcticus
TAGCCATTTTTCTAGCTGCTAACCAGGGGCATTTACAAAGTCCTTAATATTATATTAACCCCCAAACATTATAAAGATACACGCTACCTAACAGGCCGTATCCTCGAATTTGCATTAGGCCAATTTGGGAAAAGTACGATAAAAGTATAACGACGACACGTCTCCCCCGCGACAGAGGAAAAGCACCCTGCAGCCGGCCACGCAAGCTTGGAGGCTTGGGCTATTAGACTAGCTTTCAGCCAGCTACGAACAGTATAGACCTAGTTAGTCAAATAATTGCAACTGTGGGTCTTACCAGAAGACAGATCATTTGCGCTGTGAAACCGACATAAAATCCGCATTGTTCACCAGTCTAACGTTATTTATCTTAGTAGGTGTCCAACAAAGCCAGTTGAACACTGAAACGTTACTGTTCTGGGAACATCTGTCAGTTGTGGTGATATAAAGGAATTGAGTGGAATACCACCGCAATAACTGATTATTAGTCAGATCAATTCAATCATTATAGCTTGTTTCATATACAAAGGCAACACAATGTGCGCTTTACAGAAAGGGGGAGAGGATGTAGCCTACATGTAGCCTACTTATCCTACCCCGAATTATGTGGGAGACTGCATGCGTTTGGAGAGATAGCGGGCCGTGCACCACGACTCCGTGAGCGCAGCGGTCAAGGGGTATAGCCTACTCCGGAGTCTGGAGACTAACAGGTCATGCAGTCAATAGATCTCGTTTTGAATGTTATTGTAATGCCCTCTGGTTATAATATAATATATCTACTGGAGCTGTTTAATCCCAAAATGCGCAATGCTTCCTGAAGTTGGGTCGGATCGAGGTGCTGGGATGATCAACATTATGTGGAGCAGATGCCACAGTGATGATAAGGTTTACACAACTTTCAGAATGTTTTGCAGAATTACAATTATTTGGAGTTGTAAATTATGAAAGGAACATAATAACTTGACTTAATATCTTCACCTCCACCCACCCTGAAATGTAGTCATAATTTTTGCACAATAGCCTCTATATGCGCATCACAACGCTGCAATACAAGACCTTAGGACAAACGATTCAGTACACAGCAGGTGTGTTTGATCAAGTTAAGATCTCAATGTGAGAATAAATAAATGACAAAAACCCGCACGGGTACTGTAGGACTACGTCTTTATTTTCCGAGGTAATTGTTGCGCATACAACATGACATTAAATTAAGACATAGACTACTTTCTCATAAAACAGGGGGTGTTGTAACATATTTATAATATCATTAGGTGACATTGGCTGCAACCTGTCCTCCAGGACCTGCACACCTCCAGAGCCCTGAAGGGACCTGGACCTCCCGAGTCCCAGTATTGGAAATGTAGCTATGATCTGGTTACAAGAAAAGGGGACAAATTATAAAAGCGATTAGTAATAGCATCGATATTTTGCATATGCAAAACAGCATAAATTACAACAATAGGCTATTTATCAGTAAATTTAAATTATATCGAATTAAGTTTGAGCGAGAGATAATCGGGAGATTCTTGTGGAGACAAACTGACTTATATCCAACTTTGACTTCGTAACTTTGCCTATTGTATTGGCCTATATACAAGCACGCTCACAACAGTTCTGGTAGGCTATCGCTTCGGAAACCTTACAGCACAGTTTGCACCTGGTGCAAGTAGATTTTATGCCAGGGAAGAGTACAGTATGGTGCGCTGTGTCTCTGCCATTGCACAGGACGGCTAACGTTACCAAAAGCAAATGCATTGAGAGCTAACGTTAGCATGCTAGGATAATTAACACAGCTAGCTGACATTCCAAACATTAGGCTAGCTAACATCAACATGCTGGATAAAGACAGATAGCTAGCTGGATCAGACAGCTTTTTAAAAACTGTTGCCAATTACAGCTAACGTTATGGTTCGTTTATCTAACATTAGCTAGGTTGGCTACTAATCAGACACGATCATGGTTAAAAACTTCCCAATTTGTATGACAACCACCAATACAATTAGGACTATAAAATGTACAAATTATATTAAAATAAGAGGTGGTCATCATTGAGACTGCAACTATTCAATTGTTCTCAAGATGAGAAAGGGTTCAGAGCTGCCTTACCATGTTGGATAGATGGTGAAACGGCGCAAAGACAGCAGGTGCGCGAGCCAGACAGGTTTCTGTTGGAGGCGGGTGCAGGGGAGTGGAGGCGGGATTTTCAAACTTTAGGGTGACGCCAAGAATGGGAAAAACGTCACGAATTCGGAGTATTTTTACCCCGAGTCAAATTGGACTGAAAATGTTACGCTTCCAGTTTCTCAAAAACGACAAAACGGATATATTTAATGTTTTTATTGTGTTTCTTCTATGTCCTATTGTGCAAATAGCACGTTCAAACTCAAAAAAAGTGAAAATGACCATGTTAATCCTTTAATGGTTATTGGCATTTTGAAGATTTAATCGAAAACTTTTCAAATCTTTATTTACAGTGTATTTGGAAAATAATGTGAATGATTGT
>NC_140269.1:20000-36164 GCF_949987555.1 Borostomias antarcticus
TCTTTTTTTAAAAAGAAAAAATCCCCAAATGAATTGATAATTA
Organism: Borostomias antarcticus; assembly: GCF_949987555.1. Lineage (NCBI taxonomy): Eukaryota > Metazoa > Chordata > Actinopteri > Stomiiformes > Stomiidae > Borostomias > Borostomias antarcticus. The sequence goes on from NC_140269.1 coordinate 20,044, forward strand.
CAAACAGCGCTGAGCAGATGTGTGGCGAGTGCTGGGCTGAAGAACTCTCTCCGTCACACGACGGGGTTTTATGAGTTTAGAAAATAATTAGAAATTCTTATGACATGTCTGATGGGAGAGACGTGGAGAAAGATAGACACAGAGAGAGAGATACAGAGAGAGAGAGAGAAGGAGAGAGAGAGATACACAGAGAGAGGGGGGAAAATAGAGGAGTTTGACAGCTTGACTTCTGACACTCTCCTCTCCTCCTCTCCCCTCTTCTCCTCCTCTCTCCTCCTCTTCTCCAAGCTTGCACGTGCCTTAAGTATGTTTCTGTTTGTGTGTGTTTGTGTGTGTGTATTTGTGTGTGTGTGTGTGTGCAACATCTTCTCATTTCAGTGCATTAAGCCCAGTTCACATACAAGATTTGCAACGCGACGAAACCGTTTTAGAATGTTGCAGAAGAAATTTGCCGTGGTGTGAATTACCCCGTCTCAGGTCGGCTGATTGAGTCTCAAGAGATTCGACTTGTCCAATTGCAAGCGACACATTTTCGAACGTAACATAATGTCAGGGCCATTGTTAGGATTTTCTAACCAATCTGTGAACAATTTGTGCCCATGTGCTGGGAGAGTGTACACAACAATATGTCAGGCTCTCTGTTCACGCGAGGGCTAGTAGGCTACCGGTTAGTTAGTAACCAGTAACGGCTAGTTCACGTTAACGAGAGGCTACTGTACATTGATTTTAGAACAGAAAAGGCAGACGATCGCAGAATAGACTAAACAAATGCGGACAAAATATAATACAACAGTAGAGCTAATAGATACAAAATAACGGGTTGCTGGATAAGGAAATAGGTTGAGTGACAAGAGCCGTTGTTATGGAAACGGTAAACGGTCTGCGCTCGTTGCTTTTGTGTGAATAGTTCATTTTAGGCCTAATCCATACTCTACACAAGCTACGCTGACGCGGCTGTGAACGCGGGCTCTACGCTAGTATTTTGGTTCACTCTGAGCGCGCGGGGTTGCTGCCTTGCGTCAGCGCCCCTATCGCTTCGTGTGAAATAGCAAATGCGCTCACGTAAAGTTATAATTTTGGGCATGACACACGTTTCTACGCAAGGACGCGTCAACGTCACCTTGTGTAGCCTTACGTAGCTTGCGTTATTGTAGCTTGCGTAGAGTATGACCCTTAGAATGTTGCAAAGCACAGTTTTGGGTTACTGTTGCAGGTGGTTGCAAGTTTCAACTGGTCTCATGGCGAATCTTGTATGTGAACTGGGCTTTAACCACACAAATTTCCAGTTAAGAAATGCCTACCCTATGTTAAACCATTTTTATACAATGGGTAGTTCCAACCACGCAATCTGATTGGTTAAGAGCCGTTGTATATGCCACAATATACCACGGGTAAAGCCTCTTTATCGTTCTATGTGAAATATTACACCGTCAATTATTAGGCAACTGCCTAACGTTAGTTCCAATGCATAACCGTCTGGTGATTACATTATGGTTTCTCCTCAAGAAAAATTGAAACATTCAATGTCAATTTTGTCCTGTAGCCTACCACTCTGGTTTATCATCATCACTTTTGCAACTCGCAGTTGCACAGCAGAGGTAGGCTACACTTCTTTCATGGCTAGCTAGGTTGGTCAGGAGTATTCATTTTGGTTGCTAGGGCTCACGGTTCGTCGTTTTGAAACTTGCAACGTGATACAGTAGTATTATGAACTACCTTTCTTGGCAGAGTTCACTAAAATTGATATTAAGACACTAAAATAGTAGGTATTTATCCCATAAATGTTTCCCGATGATGTAACCGTTGTATAAACGTGTATTAGAAATGTGTTACCATAGGGTATTAGTAAAGCAATAACTCATGAGAGGGTGTGGTATATGGCCAATATACCATGGGTTGTGATGTGCTTCACTAATACCCTACAGTATGTTAACCCCTTTCTAATACCCTATGTTAACACATTTCTAATACCCAATGTTAACACATTTCTAATACCCAATGTTAACACATTTCTCTAAGGGTTTTCTATAATAAAAAGCTTTAACTACTAAAATAGAAAATTCAGACGAGATCACTTTTGTCAAATTTGAACATTTATTATACAAGCGGCATAATACATGCATATGAATTTTTGGCGGTGTGCTCTGTCCGGGGGGGCCCCCTGCCTTCCACCGCGTGGAGCGCGTTAGCAGGGGGAGGCAATCTAGGTGTTCCCCCCCTCTGGGCCAAGCCCTTGGCCCAGAGAGCCAGGAAGGGGGAACGGCATCTAGCCCCCTGCCTCAATGACGATCAGAGTGGGCTGCGATCGGGAAGACGCTCGGAGGTAACTCAGCCCACTAAGACCGTCAAAGAGTGCCACAGGAGGACTGCTGTACATTATAGTCCCTGGTCCCCACGGGCCGACGCCCGTGGGTTCCGCGGGAGATACAGCCTCGTGTCTCTGCGTCCATGGCGCCCGCCACGGAAAGCCACAGAGACCAGCTAGCGGCTACTCTGGCATCCACCGGCCGACGCTGGTGGAATACCTGCAAACTACCCCGGACAGAGAGCGACGATGACAACAGACGACATCGACATACGCAGGAGGAGCAGGGGAGGAGGTGGGGCGAGCATGCAATGCACAACAGCAGTAAAGCAAGGGCGAACAATGACATGTTTTGACAGCTTAAATACATGCGCTCTAGTGAGCTGACCAATGCTATGACAGCTACAGTCAGCTGGTGCTGCGTCATGCGTGACTGATTAACCTCTGCTGACCCCCCGGCCCTGACGTACGTTCCTCGGCTGAATTTGCGTCGTTGACTTCATTTCAGACGAGATCACTTTTGTCAAATTTGAACATTTATTATACAAGCGGCATAATACATGCATATGAATTTTTGGCGGTGTGCTCTGTCCGGGGGGGCCCCCTGCCTTCCACCGCGTGGAGCGCGTTAGCAGGGGGAGGCAATCTAGGTGTTCCCCCCCTCTGGGCCAAGCCCTTGGCCCAGAGAGCCAGGAAGGGGGAACGGCATCTAGCCCCCTGCCTCAATGACGATCAGAGTGGGCTGCGATCGGGAAGACGCTCGGAGGTAACTCAGCCCACTAAGACCGTCAAAGAGTGCCACAGGAGGACTGCTGTACATTATAGTCCCTGGTCCCCACGGGCCGACGCCCGTGGGTTCCGCGGGAGATACAGCCTCGTGTCTCTGCTTCCATGGCGCCCGCCACGGAAAGCCACAGAGACCAGCTAGCGGCTACTCTGGCATCCACCGGCCGACGCTGGTGGAATACCTGCAAACTACCCCCCAAAGAACACACCAGCAACTCCGCGGCCCGCATGCGCAGAAGGGTTGACGGAGAGCACTCTGACATGAGCCAGACAACATTTAATTGTGCACCAACCACATGACCACCTGAATACGCAGTAACCCCCCAACCCAATGTCACAGTCCACTCATAGCTCTCTGGGCATCCAGAATGTCCTGGACTCCAGGCCGTAGGTAGCGTTCATAAGCGGATGAGGACCATCGGCCCATGGACTTCAGGGTAGACACCGGGGCGATGGCGGCGGCGGTGGTTGCTGCTCCTATACGGAGGGAGTGTGCAGTGTACCGGTCCGGTGGGAGCCCGCACGCCTGGCAGAGGGTGCGGAGTCTGGCGGCAAACCAGGCTCCGGTCATGGGCTTTGCCTCTCTTGTTACGAAGAGGGGCTCCTCCTCACCGGCCTGGGGTCTGCTCGTCAGGAAGGAGCTCATGGAGGACAGAGGACAAAACAAGGTGTTATAGCCTGATAAATAAACGGTCACGCCGGCACCAGCTCTGTCCGCCTTCGAATGCTTCAGGTGCAGGACGAAATAGCGCGCGTGCAACGTGACATCTGCCCGAGTGAGGTCGTGCGCCGGGTTGAATGACGATGTGCGTGTAGAATATTCACCGACCCTCAGAAACCCATAGAAAGCCGTGAGAATGACTGTTTCCAACATTAAATCCGAGTGACTATCAAAACACCCCTGCCTCAACCGTGCGATTAACCTATGAACGAGTGAAGGAGTGAAGGGAAGACGTTTATCTTTGCCTTGGGGATGCTCTTTCGCGATGCCATTAAGAAGGAGCCGGATGGATGGGTTCCCCAGCAGAGAAACGGTGGAGGGGTCCAGGCATCGCATGTGAAATTGAACACCTGCAACAACACTCTTAACCGACTGAGGCCGCAGCCGCCTAGACTCGACATAATGAACTATAAATGCAGATATTATAGAAATATTCACAGGCATGACTTTTGCATTGAATGTGGAGCAGAACGTAGTGAAGTGAGACCATGCAGAGTCGTATTGTTTTAATGTGGTCTTGGCTAGACCGGCCCTCATGTAACGGGAGGCGGATGACAGGAGGGGCATCAGGGCAGCATTCAGACCAGGCCGGACGGGGCCGCATCCGGGCATAAACTGCGGAACTTCTGTAAATCAAACCGGGACAGCGAGTCAGCGATTTGATTGTCGAGGCCGGGGATGTGCACGGCGCGGAAAACGAAGTTCCCCTGCACAGACAGCCCTGTGAGGCGGCGTATGAATTTATTGATGAACGGAACGTCGAACGACCATTGTTAATTATGGTTACTGTGGCCTCGTTGTCGCAGAAGAATAAAATTCGTTTCCTAGACCACTGAGGTCCCCACAATATCGTCGCGACTACTATGGGATACAGCTCCATGAGCGCCGTGGAGCTGGCTTGGTTAGTTTGTGAGGTCAGTTCGGCAGGCCAAGCGCTAGAAAACCAGTTAATTCCGAATATGCCCCCAAAACCCACCGAAGGCGCAGCGTCAGCAAACAGCCGGAGGGATGCCGAAGAGCCATAGCCGTCGTTATAGAAAAATGAAACGCCGTTCCAACCGTCGCATAACTGGGACCAAAACCGGAGGTCCGAACGACAGCCCTCGTCTAAGCAGACCGGGTCCTGCAACCGCACGACGGACCGGGCCAGCTCGAGCAGCCGGGAAACGAATGAGCGGCCCTGCGGGATGACGCGCATCGCGAAGTTCAGATGCCCGAGCAGTGAGAGCAACTCCCGCTTAGTGATAATAAACGCTCGCGCGCTTCACGCATGACGCACCGAACCCGATCCAGCTTATCGAGGGGCAGAGAGGCTTGCATTTTCACGCTATCCAGTAGGATGCCGAGAAACTCGAGCTGCGTGAGCGGGCCGATAGTCTTCTCGTCGGACAGAGGGACGCCCAGCTGGGAGAAAACGCCGCGCAGGGCCGTGATACCGTGGCCCGGGCCGGCAGAGGGATAATCGACAAGCAAAAAATCGTCCAGCAGGTGGACAACGAACGGTAGACGGCAGTTATTCAGTAGGATCCAGCACAACGCCTCAGCGAGCGAGTCGAAAATCTTGGGGCTGCTCCGACAGCCAAAAGCCAGCCGAACCGAAAAATACATCAGGCCGCGCCACCGGACGCCGAACAAATGCCACTGCGACGGATGGAGGGGCATCACTTTGACGCGTCCGTGATGTCTGCTTTATACAGCCACGCACCCCGACCGGCCGCTGTAATTAGCTTAATCGCGTGATCGACCGATGCGTAGCAGAGGGAAAAAGAAGCAGGGGTATTAGGCTGTTAATGCTGGGAACTACGTCGTCGTGGGGGGCAGAAAGGTCGATAATCAACCGCTTTTTACCCGAGTACGTACGAGTCGCAACGCCGATTGGACTAAAGCGCGCGATAGAAAACGGAGACGAGCTATACGGACCGATATGAAGCCCTTCCTGACCTCCTTCTCCAGCAGCGCGTCCACCACCTCAGGCTCCTGAACAGCAGACAACAGATTGTTACATGTGTGGGAAACAACAGCAGCCAGGCTAACCCCGCCAGGAAACCATGCACCAGACCAGACAGCAAATAACCGACAAAACAACGATTTGGATGCTTGGACAACGCCCTCCCCAGCTCGGGGACGTTGATGGGAGTGGAAGTTTTATTCCCGTTTCTGCCGCGTCGGAGCAACCTGCCCGGGACGAGCCCGCCGCGGGCACACGGACTTCGGATGCCCGTCCCCGCAGTAACTGCAACAATGCATGTACCGACAATTCGGATAGGAGCACACATTCTCATTAAAATCGTGGCACAACGGTGTCACTGCCGTGCGAGACACTACCTGCGCCGACGCCTTTGCAGCGGACGCGGGCACGGACCTGGGGCACATCGAGGGGGCATGCGAAAAAGATCCGCAAACAGCGCACGAGAGGGCCGGGCGGCTAGTGAAATGGCGGCTAACTAGCGCCAAGTCCAGCACGGACCAGTCCAGTCGCTGGTTGAAGCGCTGAAGGAACATCGCAGCTTTAGACGAGAACGAGCGATGGTACTCGTAAAACAGCGTGCCCCCGTAACACATGCATAAATCGGCCAGAACAGAAATATACGTGTCGAGCTCCGCCCGCCGATCAGGGTACACCTCGCACAAAATATCCCTGTAAACCCCGAAAGCGACGACGAACTCGGGGAACGTGAGGGACCGAGACAACCGGGGGTCACTGTCCTTCAGAGTCACGGACACGTCCCCGCAATCGACCACCCGCCTGTCGACAGTCTCAGAGATGAGAAGGATCCTTACTAAATTAACGTCGCTACCTGCGAGGATCTGGCTGTGCAGCGAGGGAGACACGGCGGCAGCCGGAGGGAAGAACGGGACTCCCACGGCAACGGGAACAGCAGTTCCCAGCGATCTCATGGGAAGGAAGAAACCCTGATCGGCCACGGGACCGGCACCCGCCGAGGCAGCAGACACGGGCAGCGGAGGCACGGGCGGGGCAGCAACAGCAAAGCCGACAGCACCGGATCGGCCGCGGGCCCAGCTGGGCCAGCGGGAACAGCGGTCGGCGGCACCGGCGCGGACCCTCTCGAAGGCGCAGGCGGAGAATCCGAGGACAACACGGGATAATCCTCCGGATCCCGGGAGTTCTTCCTCTTTTGAGTGGCCTTCCTGGGCACGGAGGCGGGGGCGGGGTCACCGACCGTAAACAAAAGCGCGAGCAGCTGCTCCCTGGAAGCACCCCCGGGAACGGAGACACCATTGCGAAATAGTACCTCCAGCACGGTAGTCAGAGGCCAGCCCTCCGCGCCGGGAAAGAGCGAGGGCCGGCCGGCTAGCCGACGGCTCCGGCGGACGCCTGCGGACGCGCCCCCGGACGGGCCCACGTCCGGGAGGGACTCAACGTCGGAATCCGGTCGAACACCGACCCCGCCGAACGAATCCCCAAAACCACGGACCGGAGAAGACATCACGGGCAGAAAGGTAAGGCAAGCACAAAATACCGAAACACAGCCGAACAACAGAGAACGAGCGAAGAGCTTAGAGCAGAAACAGCGAGCATGCAATGCACAACAGCAGTAAAGCAAGCGCGAACAATGACATGTTTTGACAGCTTAAATACATGCGCTCTAGTGAGCTGACCAATGCTATGACAGCTACAGTCAGCTGGTGCTGCGTCATGCGTGACTGATTAACCTCTGCTGACCCCCCGGCCCTGACGTACGTTCCTCGGCTGAATTTGCGTCGTTGACTTCATTGTTATCATGCATTTTTATTAAAGCTTTTTTAGGAGTGCCTTGGACTTCTCATTTCTATGAATTCGCTGTCCCACTGACCAAAGAGCACCTTCCTATAACGGCTAGACAAGTTGGCTTTTACTAATTTTAAGAAGGCTGTAACCCTCCTTCTATTTCATTGTTCACCCTGTATAATATGTGTTTGGCTATCTCATCCGACAGGTATATTCCACCAAATTTTACCGACGCCTTGTCAGCCTCTGAGGAGATCCAGCCAGGAGAGTGGAGGAGGATGGTTGCCGGGGACAACAACCTCCTGGATATTGTGCGTCTGTCCAACGCCAGGGCAACCCGAGCTGCTGTTGCCACCAGGGACGACCTGAAGACCTCCTTCTCCTCAGCACGGGGTCAGGTGCCCTGTAAGAAGAGGTAACCTGAACCCTCCCCCTGCACCTGCTCTGCTGTGACCTCCCACTGGCCACGATCCTCAGCAGTGACAGCCAGCCTCTTGGGTACATCGACTGGCCACATGTGTGCCAGCATGCTGGATATGTGGACGGATGCAATGTACCAAGTCGCCAGATATCCTGCAATACATAAATTGCATTTCCTCGTCCATGTCTTGCATCTGGATGACGAACCGACCACCTTCTCAACTATATGTGGGTAAATAAAAAAAAAGAATGGGTAATAAAAAAAAGTATGGTGAAATACATTATTTATATTAATAAATGTATATGTAAAACTAATGCTAAATACATTAATTAACAAATTAATATCCTCACTTACAGTCCTCTCTGTCATCTCAAAGATGTGCAAATGACCACAATTCAATGGAAGAAACTGCAGAGAGTCTAGATATGACTGTAATTGATTGCAAAAGTAAATGGTTGACAGGTAAGGCTACTCCTCCTGTGGTTTGGTGAGAGCTTGCTCCATTTAGACAGGAGTTTTTGTACGGCAAATTTAGCTTCAGATTTCTTGATGGGGGGGGGGGGGGGGGTTGTAAAATGTCTGTCATTTGCATGTTCTCATTTGAGCTGGCCTGCCTCTCCTCTCTAAGATGCTTGGGAAAGAAACAAGCACTGAAGCTAGACAGTAGCCTACTAGCCAAGGGAAAGTCACACAACTTGCCTCCTCTGTCTCTGGGAAGTTGGTTCCGGTGTTCTTTGTAACCTTCACGTAGTCAAACATCCAGGACAGGCTGATAAAAATCCCGGGGACTCGTTACAAGTTACTTTAGCTAGCCTGTTAAATATCTACCTATATTAATCCAGTTCAAATCTAGCTAAAGTAGCTAGCTGTCACGCAGTTTTCTCCATTTACTTTTGCACTCAAATACAGTCAAACCTAGACTCTGCAATGTCCTCCCATGACTTTTGAGTCATTTGTGAGTTACAAGCAGAGGAGGCAGAGCTACAATCATGGAAGGCGAAGCTACAAGCAGAGGAGGCGGAGCTACAGGTTGAGGAGGTGGAGCTACAAGCAGAGGAGGCTGTGGTACAGGTGAAGGAGGTGGGGCTACAAGCAGAGGAGGCGGGGCTACAGGCAGAGGAGGCGGGGCTACAGGCAGAGGAGGCAGAGCTACATTTGGAGGAGGAAAAGCTCCAACTCAACATCAGCAAGACCAAGGAGCAGGTGGTGGAAAGAACAAGAGACCCCCAACCCCTATTACCATTCAGGGGGAGGAAATTGAGATGGTGGACTCATACAAGTTCCTTGAAGTGCATCTGAACAGCAAACTGGACTGAGGCCCTCTACAGGAAAGGACAGAGCAGACAGTTCTTCCTCAGGAGGCTCAGGTCCTTCTACGTGTGTAGAAGGCTATTGAGGATGTTGTACCAGTCTGTGGTAGCCAGCACACTGTTCTTTGATGTTGCCTGTTGGGGAGCCAGCACCAGATCTGAGGAGTCAAACAAGCCGAACAAGCTGGTTCTGTTGTGGGACAACAACTGGTCAGCCTGGAGGCTGTGGTGGAGAGGAGGATGAGGGACAAACTGAAGTCCATCTTGGACAACCCCTCTCGTCCCCTCCATGATGAGCTGTGGCAGATGGGGAGCACGTTCAGCCAAAGGCTCCTCCCACCCAGATCCACTCACCTTTAGCAAAGAAATCTGGATGAATCAACTGAACTCCAGCCATCCATCCATCTTCATCCGCTTACCCGGGGTCGGGTCGCGGAGGCAGCAGTTCCAGCAGGGGGCCCCAGACATCCCTTTCCCTAGCAGCATCAACCAGCTCTTCCTGGGGAATCTTTAGCCGCTCACAGGCCAGTGTGGAGATGTAGTCCCGCCACCTAGTCCTGGGTCTACCCCGCGGCCTCCTCCCAGCCGGACACGCCTGGAAAACCTCCCTAGGGAGGCGCCCAGGAGGCATCCTCACTAGATGCCCGAACCACCTCAACTGGCTCCTTTCGACGCAAAGGAGCAGCGGCTCTACTCCGAGTCTCTCCCGGATGACTGAACTTCTCACCCGATCTCTCAGGGAGACCCCAGCCACCCTCCGGAGAAAACTCATTTCGGCCGCTTGTATCCGTGATCTCGTTCTTTCGGTCATGACACATCCTTCATGACCATAGGTGAACTGAACTCAAACTATTTATAAAGCACATTTAATTAAGCCATTAGACAAATATATTCCAGGAGCTTGCCCCAGGTTGCCTGTTTCAATATCTGTGTGGTCTGTATGGCTCTATGTGCTACTAACCCTGTTCTGCCTTCCCTCTCCCTAGTGCCTCTTTCTCTCCCTCCTATCTTCTAACCAGGTCCAGTGGATGCCCCACTGTCACCAGCAGACCTCCTGGAGTCCGATAGATACCCCCGTGTCTGCTGTGGATGTCGTAGCATGTCCGTAGAATGTCCTCTCTCCTATGATGCTTGTTTAGCCTCTCTTACTCTGAAATGTAATTTAATGTAATGTATTGCTTTATAAATATTCTTAGCCGGTAGACAAACATACTCCAGGAGCTTGCTCGATCGCCTTGTTGAGAGGGGTCAGGGAAGAATTTTTACAGCTCACTTATCTGGCCCCCGGGTGATTACTGTTTTTTTGCTTCCCTCTGGAATATGTAGGGGTGGGTCGTATGCCCACCTCCCTTGTTCTCTGTAAAGCGCATTGTGTTGCCTCTGGGTATGAACTGCGCTATACAAATAAAGCTTTGATTTGATTGATTTGATTCGATTTAAAAACAAGCATTCTTTTGACATTTATTTTGACTCGAAAATCGAGTGGCCGTGGGGCTCATTTACAGTGATGTAAAGTAAGCAGTGCATTGAAGAGAATAAAGCTTTATAAAGACAAGGCAAAAATCATGCAATAAAACAGGTACTTTAGTCTCGAGTTGAGCACAGCGCTCTCTCTCTTTCCCTCTCTGCCAAAGGTCCTGGCTCTAAGAATAATGAATAATGCATCTACAAATGGACATAAGAATGGAATGCGTGCGTGCGTGCGTGCGTGTTTGCGTGTGTGTGTGTGTACTTGCGTGTGCATTGTCACATAATTCTGAATGGCTGCTATGTGTATAAAAGGTTGTACATTGCAAGGCATGATAGGATTTGTTGACCTGTTAGTTAAGAACATAATTAGTCAATACCTTTAAACACTCCTGTGTTTTATCTTCCATGTTCAATCTGTGTAATAGTGAACACAATGTATTTTCAAAAGGTTACAGGTAATACATCCGATGCTGTTGTTGTCGATGAGGACAGTAGAGAAGTCACCATTTTGGAAGTAGGTTGTAAATTTGACCATAGTCTAGAAGAGGCTTTCCTTACCAAGGTGTTCAAATATCAACCGCTCAAAGATGCGATCACACAGCTTGGGTATAAATGTCAACTGCTGATGTTTATATTTGGTAGCCTAGGAAATGTGACCAGACTAGTCGTTAGGGGCATACAGATGGCAGGAGTGCCCAAGCCAAAAGCTAAGGCAGGGGCAAAACTCTGTTCATTGCCTGTGATAATTGGAGGTTGTCACATAGAGGAGACGTTGCTTCCTGTATCCATAGTCTGCTCAGTGATGCCATGTACAGTATGGCAGTCAGTGAGTGTCCAATGCTTCCACATCTGTTATTGTTTGTGTTCAATATTTTGTTGAATTATGTGAACACAAATAAAGTCATTGCAGTGTGTGTCAGCGACTGTGTGTGTGTGTGGTAGTCGATGTTTTGACCTCAGTAGACGAACTCTGAGAGACACACACACTTTCTCATCACATGTTAACATCCTGATATTTTCTGTCTCTCCCAGAGGCCTGCAGGCGTGGGAGGAGGAGGACAGGAGGAGTAGGATGAGGAAGTGGAGGAGGAGGAGGAGGAGGAGGACGAGGAGAGGGGAGGAGGAGGAGGAGGAGAGGGGAGGAGGAGTGTTGCTGATGGATGCTGGTGACCGTCCTCTCTGACAGAGCTCACCTGTAGGGCAGGAAGCTCAGGACCCCACAAAGCCTGCACCTGGACCCCTGCTGGGACACACACACACACACACACACACACACACACACACACACACACACACACACACACACACACACACACACTCTGTTCCTTACCCTACCCCTCCATCTGCTCAGCCCCCACCTCCTCCCAGCTGTCAGGACCCCCCCCCCTGTCCCCGGTCCCCCTCCCTTGTGATTTCATGAGGAGGTAACATATTCTGTGATGTCATCATGAGGTAAGGTATTCTGGGATGTCATCAGGAGGTAAGGTATTCTGTGATGTCATCAGGACGTAAGGTATTCTGTGATGTCATCAGGAGGTAAGGTATTCTGTGATGTCATCAGGAGGTAAGGTATTCTGTGATGTCATCAGGAGGTAAGGTATTCTGTGATGTCATCAGGAGGTAAGGTATTCTGGGATGTCATCAGGAGGTAAGGTATTCTGTGATGTCATCAGGAGGTAAGGTATTCTGGGATGTCATCAGGAGGTAAGGTATTCTGGGATGTCATCAGGAGGTAAGGTATTCTGGGATGTCATCAGGAGGTAAGGTATTCTGTGATGTCATCAGGAGGTAAGGTATTCTGGGATGTCATCAGGAGGTAAGGTATTCTGTGATGTCATCAGGAGGTAAGGTATTCTGGGATGTCATCAGTGATCAGTGCTTAATTAGCGACCCCCGGTTCAGCTGGCTGGTTTCCATGGCAATTGTGACAGTGCTCGTTGTTTGTGGGTAAACAGCCCAGCTCTGTCCCTCTCAGCACGTGTGTGTGTGTGTGTGTGTGTGTGTGTGTGTGTGTGTGTGTGTGTGTGTGTGTGTGTGTGTGTGTGTGTGTGTGCCCTCTGCTGCCTAGTGTCAAAACAAGCATTCTGCTCAGGCCAGCAGCTCAGTGACACGTTAGCATTTGTCTCCTAAATGTCAGGTCAGGGATGTGACACCGTGACACCCACCGACAGACAGCCCTGCCTCCTCCCTCTCTCTCTCTCTCTCTCCTCCCTCTCTCTCTCCCACTCTCTCTCCCTCCCTCCCTCTCTCTCTCCCACTCTCTCTCCCCCCCTCTCTCTCTCTTCTCCCTCTCCCAATCTCTCTCTTCTCTCTGCCTCCTCCCTCTCCCCCTCTCTCTCGTCTCTCTGCCTCTTCCCTCTCTCTCTCTTCTCTCTGCCTCCTCCCTCTCTCCTCTCTCCCCCCCCTCTCTCTCTCTTCTCTCTGCCTCCTCCCTCTCTCCTCTCCCCCCCCCTCTCTCTCTCTCTTCTCTCTCTCTCCTCTCTCTCTCTCCTCTCTCTCCCCCTCTCTCTTCTCTCTGCCTCCTCCCTCTCTCCTCTCTCTCCCCCCCCTCTCTCTCTCTCTTCTCTCTGCCTGCTCCCTCTCTCTCTCCTCCCTGTCCCCCTGTCTCCATAGCTGTCCCCCCCCTCTCTCTCCCTCCCTCCCTCCCTCTCTCTCTCCCTCCCTCTCTGCCCCCCTCCCTCCCCCCCCTCTCTCTCTCCCTCCCTCCCTCTCTCTCCCTCCCTCCCTCCCTCTCTCTCCCTCCCTCTCTGCTCAGTGTAAATGAGTCTGTGGACGGTGTTTCTCTGCAGCAGACGCCGACTCAGACATGAACGCTACTCTGTCTGTCACTGACCTGTCAGACCTGGAACACTCAGTACTCACACACTCTCTCTTTCTCTCTCTCTCTCTCTCTCTCTCACACACACACACACACACACACACACACACACACACACACACACAGACATCTCCCAACACCAAACACCTGTCACACACACACACACACACACACACACACACACACACACAGACATCATCTCCCAACACCAAACACCTGTCACACACACACACACACACACACACACACACACACACACACTTACTCCGAACAACACCGTCAAACACCATATCACACACACACTTTCCCAACAGCATCATCAACCAGTGGATGCAGTCGTGTGAGGATGTGACCGGAATGGTCCGGTGCATCAGTGAAACAACTCTGCTTCACCGTGCAGGAGAGAGCGCTAGCCTGACTGTTTACCGTGCAGGAGAGAGCGCTAGCCTGACTGTTTACCGTGCAGGAGAGAGCGCTAGCCTGACTGTTTACCGTGCAGGAGAGAGCGCTAGCCTGACTGTTTACCGTGCAGGAGAGAGCGCCAGCCTGACTGTTTACCGTGCAGGAGAGAGCGCTAGCCTGACTGTTGTTGGACTACGGATGTCAACACCGACAAGAGAAAACCACTTTGTGTGTGTGTGTGTGTGTGTACTGTATATGTGTGCGTGCATGCGTGTGCGTGTGTGTGTATGTGTGTGTGGCCAGGCTATAGGTTCTGTGTTTTGGGAGGCTGCGTTGGTGCTGCTGTGATAAATGAGCTGGTTTCGGCGGGGCTCCAGCCGGCAGCCCGGTGGCACGGCGGCAACACTCCCGCCTCAAAGCAACAAGATCCTGAGTTCAATTCCCACTTGAGACGCTGCTGGGCACTGGGGGGCGAGGTACCCAGGTGGGGTATCTCCAGGTGGGGTATCTCAAGGTGGGCCCTTTCTGTGTGTCTGTCTACAGAGGGTTTTCATGGCCGGCCATGTTGGAGGTTTAAGCTTAGGTTTAGCAGGTGTAAGCTCAGGTTTAGGCTAACGACTAGATAGATAGGTAGAGATAGGTTTATCTACCTGTCTATTGATCTATCTATCTAGCTAGCTATCTACATCCAGTAGCTTCAACCTCCAACATGGCCGACTGATGACGGGCTGTGAAAACCCTCTATAACTGATCTGTAGCTGGTCTATGGCCTGTTGGTCTATAGTTGGTCTGTAGGTCTATAGCTGGTCTGTAGGTCTATAGCTGGTCTGTAGGTCTATAGCTGGTCTGTAGGTCTATAGTTCGTCTGTAGGTCTATAGTTGGTCTGTAGGTCTATAGCTGGTCTGTAGGTATATAGCTGGTCTGCAGCTGGTCTATAGCTGGTCTGTAGGTATATAGCTGGTTTGTAGGTCTATAGTTGGTCTGTAGGTATATAGGTGGTCTGTAGGTCTATAGCTGGTCTGTAGGTCTATAGCTGGTTTGTAGGTCTATAGTTGGTCTGTAGGTCTATAGCTGGTCTGTAGGTCTATAGCTGGTCTGTAGGTCTATAGCTGGTCTGTAGGTCTATAGCTGGTCTGTAGGTATATAGCTGGTCTGTAGGTATATAGCTGGTCTGTAGGTCTATAGCTGGTCTGTAGGTCTATAGCTGGTCTGTAGCTGGTCTATAGCTGGTCTGTAGGTATAAAGCTGGTCTGTAGGTCTATAGCTGGTCTGTAGGTCTATAGCTGGTCTGCAGCTGGTCTATAGCTGGTCTGTAGGTATATAGCTGGTCTGCAGCTGGTCTATAGCTGGTCTGTAGGTATATAGTTGGTCTGTAGGTCTATAGTTGGTCTGTAGGTCTATAGTTGGTCTGTAGGTATATAGCTGGTCTGTAGGTATATAGCTGGTCTGCAGCTGGTCTATAGCTGGTCTGTAGGTATATAGCTGGTCTATAGCTGGTCTGTAGCTGGTCTATAGCTGGTCTATAGCTGGTCTGTAGCTGGTCTGTAGCTGGTCTATAGCTGGTCTATAGCTGGTCTGTAGCTGGTCTGCAGCTGGTCTATAGGTGGTCTGTAGCTGGTCTATAGCTGGTCTGTAGGTATATAGCTGGTCTGTAGCTGGTCTATAGCTGGTCTGTAGCTGGTCTATAGCTGGTCTGTAGCTGGTCTATAGCTGGTCTGCAGCTGGTCTATAGCTGGTCTATAGGTATATAGCTGTCTATAGGTATATAGCTGGTCTGTAGGTCTGCAGCTGGTCTGTAGGTCTATAGCTGGTCTATAGCTGGTCTGTAGGTCTATAGCTGGTCTATAGCTGGTCTATAGGTGGTCTGTAGCTGGTCTATAGGTGGTCTGTAGCTGGTCTATAGGTGGTCTGTAGCACAGCCTGTTTCTTAGCCGTTAGAAGGCTGATTACAGACCTTCTATTTCCAGCCGGGGCCGGAGAGGAGAGGAGAGGAGAGGAGAGGAGAGGAGAGGAGAGGAGAGGAGAGGAGAGGAGAGGAGAGGAGAGGAGAGGAGAGGAGAGGAGAGGAGAGAGAGGGTAAACTGAGGCCCACTTCTCTGGAAACAGAATAATATTACTGGACACTTATGCTCCAGAATCCATAAAAAGGGACTATTT
>NC_140269.1:38864-41364 GCF_949987555.1 Borostomias antarcticus
TTGTTTTTAGCTGCTGAAAGAGTTTAATTGCTCTTTTTTGGATATTACTTATGAGGGGGATTTTGACTGATTCTGCTCTGCTTGAAGTGTTTGTAGTTTTCCTCTGTCCTCTAAGAGGTTTAAGAGGTGTGTGCAGAGCTCTGTGGATGGGTGTTAATCACTTATCCTCTGTGCCTCTCTCAGTAAGTCCCAAGAGAGCACGGCAGCGCCCTCTGTAGGTAGACACCATAACTGCAGGTTTGAGAGCAGAACTCGTCTGTCCCGTGACCCTCAGTCCTGCCTCAGCATGGGCTCCAGTGTCACCAGAAAGAAGTCTGTCTGTCTGCCTGCCTGTCTGTCTGTCTGTATGTCTGTCTCTCTGTCTGTTTGTCTGCCTGCCTACCTGTCTGTCTGTCTGTCTGGCTGCATGCATGCCTACTTAACTGTCTGCCTGTCTGTCTGCCTGTCTGTCTGTCTGTCTGTCTGTCTGTCTGCCTACCTGTCTGTCTGTCTGTCTGTCTGCCTGCCTACCTGTCTGTCTGTCTGTCTGTCTGCCTGTCTGTCTGTCTGGATAGAAGGTGAGTGAGAGAGGGAGAGCTGGTTTCTACAGACTGTCTGTCTGTTTCATAGCTCTGGGAGCTCTGGTCCATCCATGGTTCTGTCCTCCGCCCCCCTGCCTGATCGTCCTGCTGACCCTTTCAGACCCTTTCAGTCTGAACTGAGTGGAGAAGTGAACATATCGGATTCCTCCTTAATTAGAATCATGTATCAAGTGGTTCAGGGATACATGTCCTTTCTTTCTCTGTGTTACTGTCGGAGATACCTACCATTCCTGTGTTACTATTAGAGATACCTACCATTCCTGTGTTACTATTAGAGATACCTACCATTCCTGTGTTACTATTAGAGATACCTACCATTCCTGTGTTACTATTAGAGATACCTGTCACTTCTGTGTTACTATTAGAGATACCTGTCACTTCTGTGTTACTCTCAGAGAGGGGCTGAGGCAGGGGGTGAGCAGAGCGTGGGGTGGATGTGTGTGTGTGTGTGTGTGTGTTATCCATCTCCCCTGGTGTTAATGAGTTATCCATCTCCTCTGATGTTAATGAGTTATCCATCTCCTCTGATGTTAATGAGTTATCCATCTCCTCTGATGTTAATGAGTTATCCATCTCCTCTGATGTTAATGAGTTATCCATCTCCTCTGATGTTAATGAGTTATCCATCTCCTCTGGTGTTAATGAGTTGTCCATCTCCCCTGGGGTTAATGAGTTATCAATCTCCTGTGGTGTTAATTATCCATCTCCCGTGGTGTTAATGAGTTATCCATCTCCTCTGGTGTTAATGAGTTATCCATCTCCTGTGGTGTTAATGAGTTACCCACCTCCCCTGGTGTTAATGAGTTATCCATCTCCCCTGGTGTTAATGAGTTGTCCATCTCCCCTGGTGTTAATGAGTTGTCCATCTCCCCTGGTGTTAATGAGTTGTCCATCTCCCCTGGTGTTAATGAGTTATGAGTTATAAATCTCCCCTAATGTTCAGAGATGTTATCAATCTCCCCTGGTGTTATTGAGTGTTAACTAACACTTAATTATCCATCTCCCCTGGTGTTAATGAGTTATAAGTCTCCTGGGGTTAATGAGTTATCGGTCTCCTGTGGTGTTAATTACCCATCTCCCCTGGTGTTAATGAATCATCCTTCTCCCCTGGTGAGTTATTCCTCCCAGTGAAACGTCCCATATCAGAACGGAGTCCCCCAGGAAAGCGCAGACATTAAATATGTATGCGCCCCACAAATGTCACAGTGCGGCGAGGACAAGAGCGACCTTTAGGACCTGCCGACGTGTTCAGTCAGAGCCAGAATACTAGATCAGCTTCGGGAGTCGGCTCGTAGATATCCAGATGCATGTTGAAAACGCGGCGAGATGAGTGTTGGCATGTCGTGAGGGCATGGCGCTGTGATAAACCAGCGGATTCCAAACGGCCATTTAACGTCGAGCGACAGACGGGATTCTGGGAGAACAGCGCTGCTGGGTAAAAAGCCGAACGTGTGTTCGGTGTCTATCCCTCACTGCCTGGGCTCTGATCTGTGTGCACGCTGAAGGCATCGCGTGTAGACAAAGCATAATTGTCTGTAACTTCTCTCCTCT
This sequence comes from Borostomias antarcticus, assembly GCF_949987555.1. NCBI lineage: Eukaryota > Metazoa > Chordata > Actinopteri > Stomiiformes > Stomiidae > Borostomias > Borostomias antarcticus. The sequence continues at coordinate 40,997 of NC_140269.1, forward strand.
CTTACAGGCCTAGAATGTAAATAGAACGAGCGGCGAATGTTAGAACGATCCGCTGGGTTCCAGAGCTGTGGTTTCCCTCATGGATTTATAATAAGTTTAAGATGAAGTTTTCCTCCCTCTGTTCTCTTTGAACCAAGCTCAGCACAATCAGTCCTATCCCAAGACTGTAATTCAAAGCTTTCGAAATCTCTTTTCTCCCCCCTCTCGCTCGTTCTGTCCCTCCCTCTTATCCTTTTATGTGGAAGCCACTCTGCCATTGTTGTCTTGCCGGGGATGGCGTGAGCCCGGAGACTCACAGATGAGTGAACTTAACGACATCTCCGCGGAATCTTCTGGAATGGCCGGCCTGAGTCCGCGGTGATTGGCTG
>NC_140269.1:46364-116364 GCF_949987555.1 Borostomias antarcticus
CCACAGGGACCTGAATGTCAACAACACAATATCACATGTGTCTACCAGGAATCGCATCAATCTCAACCAGGAAACGGCCTGTTTGGAAAGAGAAAATGTTTGGATGTAGATTGAGGGTTAGGGTTAGCGCCGGGGCGGGCTCTCAATTACACATCTGCTCCGTTCTGCTCTTTCGGCTCGATGATCGAAGCCATTCTGAGGAAGATAACCGTCGTGCGACGTTTGCCACGTCATGTTTTTTGGACCATCTGCGTTTGGACACGTTCGCCCTCTAGTATGAGACAAGAACAACGGCGCATGTGCTACGGAAGTACTCTCAGTCGGAAGTACTCTCAGTCTACGTTGCGTTCAACAGTTCCACCCATGTTCGAGGGCTCGCCCGGGGCGGGATTCGAACCCGCGTTCGACAAGCTCTCCACAAGCTTGTGAGGCGGGTACGCTGACAGTTGCGCCAATAGGGACGTCCCCCTCGGACGGACTGTGAGCGCTCCTTTGAGGGGTGAGTTTCACTCGGTAATGAGAATATGAACCTGCTGCCATTCTACTGATCAAGTCTGTTTTGTTGTTTTGTGTGTTGAGGTGACAATTCTAGCGCGGGATGTTATCAGTCTACCAGTGAATCTTTTTTTTTTCTCTCTAATCTGCCCAACCCTGACCCTAGTGTGTGTGGAGAGTTGATCGAGTTCATGGTCTAAGTGCGTGTGTATGAATGTGTGCTTGTGCGTGTGTGTGTATATGTGTATGCCATGCAAAACCCCAACAACAATAACAACAGCTCTCGCGGGACAGCAGTAGCAGAGAGCAAGTCCCTCCGCACGCCGGACGCCCGGATGTCCTCTCTGAGATCAGAGCAATCTGCAGCTGCTCATTACCGTCGGTCGGGCAGGGAGAGCAGGCGAGCGCGCCGACCCGCGCGGCGCTGCTGCGACTGACCAGACCGTGTAGCGGTCAGCGCCGTCGCCTGGGGCTGGAAAGTTGCGGTCGGATCCGCGGGCCAACGGCGAGGCACAGAGACGTCCAGCTGCTAAAAGCAGAGGAGACAGGCCTGGCCACAGAGACACACAAGACCCAGGCTTCCTCCCGACCTTCTCGTGCAGCTCTACGGCCCAGCCCTCCTCACAATGTGTGTGTGTGTGTGTGTGTGTGTGTGTGTGTGTGTGTGTGTGTGTGTGTGTGTGTCACTAGAGGCCCTGGTCCCCTCTGTAAAAGCCATCAGCTTTCTGAGAATAGTCGTGGTGGTGCAGGGTCTGGTCGGGACAGGGTGGTTAGGAGGCCACAGCTCTCCCTCGCTCTGGGTGTTGTTCATCCTTCCCTTCCTTTCATGTGTGGACATCCCCTCCCTCCCCCTTCTTTGTTAAAAAGTTGTGACACTTTGAACTCTGTCCGTTTGATGAGGCCTCCTCTGATCTTGTGACTTCTCCTCTCCTTTTCCCTCTTCCGCTCTCCTCTCTTCTCCTCTCTTCTCCTCCTCTCTTCTCCTCTTCTACTCTTATTGTTTCCTCTCTTCTCCTCTCCTCTCTTTTCTTCTCCTCTCTTTTCCTCTCCTCTCTTTTCTTCTCTTCTCCTCTTTTCTTCTCCTCTCTTCTCTCTTTTCCTCTCCTCTCTTCTCCTCTCCTCTCACTTGCCACAACAATCACATGATCAGAACAAAATACATTTACATTACATTCAAGAGTGACAGTGTGACAGATTTAATGTTGAAGATGTCATAGAGTTGGGAGTCTCTGGCTTTGAATCTGAACACCCCCAGACTAGGTCTAAACCCCAACACCACCAGACTAGGTCTAAACCCCAACACCCCCAGACTGGGTCTAAACCCCATCACCACCAGACTGGGTCTAAACCCCATCACCACCAGACTGGGTCTTAACCCCAACACCACCAGACTGGGTCTAAACCCCAACACCACCAGACTGGGTCTAAACCCCAACACCACCAGACTGGGTCTAAACCTCAACACCACCAGACTGGGTCTAAACCCCAACACCACCAGACTGGGTCTAAACCCCAACACCCCAAGACTAGGTCTTAACCCCAACACCCCCAGATTGGGTTTAAACCCCAACACCACCACACTGGGTCTAAACCCCAACACCACCAGACTGGGTCTAAACCCCAACACCACCAGACTAGGTCTAAACCCCAACACCACCAGACTGGGTCTAAACCTCAACACCACCAGACTGGGTCTAAACCTCAACACCACCAGACTGGGTCTAAACCCCAACACCACCACACTGGGTCTAAACCCCAACACCACCAGACTGGGTCTAAACCCCAACACCACCAGACTGGGTCTAAACCCCAAAACCATCAGACTGGGTCTAAACCCCAACACCCCCAGACTAGGTCTAAACCCCAACACCACCAGACTAGGTCTAAACCCCAACACCACCAGACTAGGTCTAAACCCCAACACCCCCAGACTGGGTCTAAACCCCAACACCCCCAGACTAGGTCTTAACCCCATCACCACCAGACTGGGTCTAAACCCCAACACCCCCAGACTAGGTCTTAACCCCATCACCACCAGACTGGGTCTAAACCCCATCACCACCAGACTGGGTCTAAACCCCATCACCACCAGACTGGGTCTAAACCCCAACACCCCCAGACTGGGTCTTAACCCCAACACCACCAGACTGGGTCTAAACCCCAACACCACCAGACTGGGTCTAAACCTCAACACCACCAGACTAGGTCTAAACCTCAACACCACCAGACTGGGTCTAAACCCCAACACCTCCAGACTGGGTCTAAACCTCAACACCACCAGACTGGGTCTAAACCCCAACACCTCCAGACTGGGTCTAAACCTCAACACCACCAGACTGGGTCTAAACCCCAACACCTCCAGACTGGGTCTAAACCCCAACACCACCAGACTGGGTCTAAACCCCAACACCACCAGACTGGGTCTAAACCTCAACACCACCAGACTAGGTCTAAACCTCAACACCACCAGACTGGGTCTAAACCCCAACACCACCAGACTGGGTCTAAACCCCAACACCACCAGACTGGGTCTAAACCCCAACACCACCAGACTGGGTCTAAACCCCAACACCATCAGACTGGGTCTAAACCCCAACACCTCCAGACTGGGTCTAAACCCCAACACCACCAGACTAGGTCTAAACCTCAACACCACCAGACTGGGTCTAAACCCCAACCCCACCAGACTGGGTCTAAACCTCAACACCACCAGACTGGGTCTAAACCCCAACACCACCAGACTGGGTCTAAACCTCAACACCACCAGACTGGGTCTAAACCCCAACACCACCAGACTGGGTCTAAACCCCATCACCCCCAGACTGGGTCTAAACCCCAACACCACCAGACTAGGTCTAAACCTCAACACCACCAGACTGGGTCTAAACCCCAACACCACCAGACTGTCTAAACCTCAACACCACCAGACTAGGTTTAAGGGTGCATTCAGACCTAGCTTGTTCTGATACTGGGAGCATTATACCCATAGATCGGGTCGTTGGGGCATATGTGAACATACTATGTGAATGTGAAGTAATCACTCGCGGTTCCGCAACAAACCAACTTGCAATCTTCCCATGGGGCGATTCGTTTGCAGTGAGAACGTTACCCACAAACCGATACAACTCATTGTTTTACCCTGCACTGTCTACAAAGTCTACAAACAGTTTAGCGAGCACATGAAAGAAATGGGCTTTCAACGTTCTGTTGAGCAGTGCGTCTTCTCCTGATCATGTGCAATAGCACGTTGTTCTCTAGCTGTAGTCGTGATGCTGCTCCAACTGGATATGTTGTCCATTCCGAACACTGGTATATGACCCAGAGAAGACCAATCAACGCTATTATACACACACGCCGCTGATGCTCCATTAGCAATTACAGGTCGATCACCGGTGTCAGCGAAGAAAGGATTTCGAGAAATCCGAACTTCCCGCAAAATTTGGACCAATCACAAAACTGTTTCCAAGCGCGTGGCGTTGAGGGCGTATCCAGAACCAGAGCAGACCCGGAGATCGTTTGCTCGGTCCATATCGCTGTGTGAACACGATTCGAGTTAAAGTCCAAATGCAACATTGTGACATACTATTCCCTGAATCAGAACAAATTCAAGTATGAAAGTGGCCTAAGCCTCAACACCACCAGACTAGGTCTAAACCTCAACACCACCAGACTAGGTCTAAACCTCAACACCACCAGACTAGGTCTAAACCTCAACACCACCAGACTGGTCTCAACCTGAGAACAACCAAACTGGTTCTAAGCCTACATACTGTACCACCAGACTGGGTCTCAATCTGAACGCTAGCGGACTGCCTTAGCCTGATGATCTAAAGGCATGGGACTGCTCACTCCTGAGCTATGATTGGTCGGTGGGCAGCTAAAATAAGTCCTAAAACAAGGGGGAGTGGCTGCTCCATGTGCATCCGAGTCGCAACTGGTGAAATGATTATGAACATATGTGACGACAGGCTAGTAAAACGCCGGATCTCCAGCAAACCAAAGTGAACTCATAGCAGCAGAGGTGAAGTGATGACATGGGACCGTCACAGCCGTCGGTCGGAATAATACCGCCCATATAGAACCCACACTATGGACTCTCCAGTCCTCAAATGGACCTGCAGGCTCTTTTCATTTCTTATTCACTATTGACTTGATCAAGCATGCTATGGAAAGATGGTTCCTTGTAGCCGTATTATAATAATGTGGGTAAAAAGTAGGCTACTGTACAGAAGTATTCAATTAAATTCAATCCAGTTCAATAAATACTTATTGTGTACAGGCAATTCAAGTGCAGCTTAAAAACATAAACACTAAACCCACACAAAAAACATAACACTATACACAAACAAGTAAGCATGTTAACAAAGTCCATGAGTGAAAGAAAGTCCAAGTGATAGTATACCCAAGTCCATCCTTAAAGGTGGCCTATAATTACTGGGTAATGACAGCAATTGCCTTGGCTATAAAGGCACGTTGGGCTTTAGAGTTCTGTGCCTATAGGGACCCTGTGACACCGCCAGAGGGCAGAAGATGGAACTCCTGTTTGTGTTGATAATTGATTGTGTTGATAATTGATTTGTGTCATGAAAGACATAAAGGAGACTATTTTTATTATTTTTATTAATAATCTTTATTTGAATGCAACTAGCCTAAATTGTTTTAACTTCTACTACTTCTACTAATTCTTATTCCTGCAGTAGCATAGCCTGTTACTCTTTAAAGGCTGTAGTAGGCTAGTGTATTTCTCTACATGATGGATTCACCAACCAACCACACGTTTTGCTGTGATTCTGGGTTGATACTGTATACATGTGGAGACTAACGATGGAATGGGGTACTGGGAACCATCAACAAAGGACACAGGTGAAAATAACAGTGCCGACAACCGACGCGACCAACTAGAACCACTGCCTACATCTCTAATGAGTAGGGATGGGTCTTGTTAATTTTTATCGATACTGATACCATTATTGAGACTGCTTAACGATTCAAGTCTTTATCGATCCCACTGTCAATACCCTACTTTTCTACTATTTGATGGAAAGACAAGACAACTATAAATTCTTAAAAGAACCGAAGTGGTATTGTTTTATCTGGGATTGTGACGCTACTGATGCACAGGGCATAACGTGAAAAGACAAAAAAATATTTATATACTGCATATAAATTAAATGAAGTAGCCTATAGGCTATGCTTTACATAACAACATAACAACACACCATTACATAACAAATGGCTGCTCTTAACTAAACAGTATTACAGAAAGACAATCTCCCTCCCTCTTTCCATCCCCTTCTTCCTTCCCTCCCTCCCTCTCTCCCACTCTCCCTCCCTGTCCCCCTCACTACAGTATACTTTACACAACAACAACAACAACAACATAACAATAGTTTCTTGTACTTAAATCTAGTGCTAGATGTCTTCTTTGCTAGCTAGATTCCCTCTGTCATCCGCTTTCTAAAGGCTACAAAAACGTCTTAGTATAACTTAGACTACAGTGGGTCATTAATTCATTCACTACTTGTGCCTGGTAATGTAACGTCACTACACCAAGTTAGCAAGCTGACGGTAGCTAACTTTAGGTATAGCTAGCTAGCTGCAGTATGTTACTAGTAGTCTAATGAATAAACCACTGTAAGTTATAGCTTTAGCAAGCCGATGACGGAGGGAATCTAGCTTGCAAAGAAGACACCTAGCACTAGATTTAAGTACTGTCAATGTCAACGAACAGGACTTATTGAGGTGCGCACAGCATGCATACCTGGGGTGGTAGAAGAGGACGAGGGAGTTGGTCTGTCTCGCACTTTGAGACTATCAAATGTAGTCCAAGTCCCAATTCTAATCTGATGGGCACCATTTAAGTGCTTTAGCATAGATGTATTTTCCCCCTTGCAGGAAAATATCTTAGAGCACAGGTTGCATTTTGCCTCCTCCTTTTCTTTCACTTTTGTGAAATGTAACCACGCCTCAGATCGCTTTGTGCGCTCAGCCATTCTCTCCGCCAAAATTAGAAATAAAGCTGTGCGGGGGGCCATTATCTTTTTTTTTTTTTTTTAAACCGCGGATGGATTGAAATGACGTGACTCGTCTCACGAGATTTAAAATTGACATTATGTGCTAGCAGCGTTGCCAGATGTACGATAATTATCATATTTGTGCGATAATTTTGCCCTCTGTACAATGTACGATCAGTAATGCCCAAAATCCCATAATGTACGATAATTTGATCATTTTGTGACACTTAGTTGTAATCAGTTTAGTCATTCATTTTCCGAGTCCTGACAAGATCAGTATATGCTATAACTTCTGTCCTGCGGAGGACTATGTGTGGTCTCTACAAAGTAAACAGAGCGGAAGTTTACAGTGGTAGTGCGGTTGATGAAATAGTTCCGGTTCAAATGTCACTGTTGTTTCAACATTCGTTTTATCGTTTTACTTTACAAATAAACTACATTTCACAGAACAGCATACTGACAAGATTAAACCACGAGCTTCCCGACTCAGAGAAGGCTACACATTTTCACTTTTTGCTGTTCCTGTCCACTTCCATTGTGAAGAGAGTTGGATAAAAATGTCGATCTAGCTCAATACTTGAGCGATCACTGAAATTATGGTTTCTATGTTTCAGGTTCATGTTACTGCAAATAGGGCTAAATGTCAAAAATAGCACACAATGCGGGACTCTTGGACAGCATCAAATATGTAGGCTACCCCACCAACAAGGGCACTGGCAGAATACAGCCACAGGCAGCGGGTGGAGCTTGAACTTGAAGGTAAACCCAGTTATTTAATTAGCATAGATGATGGCAAAAACTGTTCTCATGCAGATTATGAACAGGCTTCCAGTCGTGGCTGGATGTACTGTAGGCTAGTCGTAACCTCATATGCCAGAAGAGAGAAACAAAGTATGAGCTCATGTGAGAATGGTTTTAGGAGGGTAAATAGCTTATTTTGCCTCGCAAAGCAGTGGATACTCGCTCAGCAAAGCTGCGCGCACATGTAGTCGCACCTGTAGTCAAGTGTGTGTGTGTGTGTGTGTGTGTGTGTGTGTGTGTGTGTGTGTGTGTGTGTGTGTGTGGCACATATGTATGGGGGCTGTACCTAGGGTTTGTTTTTTAAGGGTCTGGGGAGGTTGGGATGTGGGTATAGGGATGAGTGAAATCTTTGCTACATAACTTTTTTGTATTCCTTCTATGTATGTAACGTTCCTACTGTGTACTATTTGCCCCACTATTTTAAGACTGTATATTTATTTGCCCAGGGACTGCGGGTGGAAATTAGCTGTTTAGCTATAACCTTGTACAGTGCATGTCTTAAAAATAAATAAAATCAATCAATCAATCAAAAAGGTTTGTCTTAATAAATAGCCTACGTGTTTTTGGAAATTGCACATTTACACCCATTTCTCTTGGTTGTGACTCAGGTACGATAATTTTCCTCAAAATACAATGATTTTAAGCCTCTGGTACGATACTTCAACATTTCTCATCTGGCAACGCTGCGTGCTAGTCTCAATAACAGAATCGATAAGCTCGGGTCTGCCTTTTTATCGAGTTTCTCGAAATCCTCGAACCTGGTCTTTATAGAACCGGTTTTTGAGACCCATCGCTACTAATGAGGTGAAAGAAATTGTGGGAAATTGAAGGAAATTGTGTCCTCCAAACAAACTGTGGAGTAAAGAATCAAAACAGAACACCTACCACCCACTTTTAGCGACGAAACCTGGACTAATGTCTTCAGTCTCTGGTTGAGCGCAGCGTTTAGAGACTGACTCATGAGTCTCCATGGACCCTTGCATGCTCGCGGATGTGGAAAGTATAACCTAGCCTTAAGACAGTAACTACATTCTGAGTGCAATGTCTCCAAAAAAATTTTGACAGATTTGGAGTCTCACTTCTTTCAGGCTATGAATTTGTGTTATTCGTTGAATTTGAAAGATGTAATCTGTTACTATAGCAACTCTGAGGATGGTGCTATTGAATTTGTCCTTAATTTCATTGTACTATATGCAAAATTCTTTATTCATAGACAAAAATTTGCTAAGGCCTTACCTAACTTTTCTCTTTTTTTTTTACTAGAATTCCAGTTGCACCTTAGATCTCTGAAGCTTGTTAAAAATAAGAAAAATGCCAAACTGTTAAAATGTTATAACTCAGTCTTCCCTGAAACCTCTACCTAATGTCATAGATGTATAATGTTTTTCATTTTTAGTGTTATCTTTTGTCTGTTGGGTTGTTATATTGTCCTTGTAAGTTACTGTCTGTATCTTTTTTTGGGGGGGGAGGGGGGGGGGATTTGTACTGTAATCCGTGCGTCATTACCTGATCTTCTTTGTATATTGTATTTGTCAATAAAGTTATTAAAAAAAGAAAAAAGAAAAAAAAGAAGGGCTAGTCAAGCTGTAGCCTAGGCTAAATGCATTTCTTCTGAGCCAGTCCCGCAAGCAGCTCTGATCAAATAGGTTATGCATTACAGTGCTAGTAGGCTATTTATTGATTGTATATTTAATGTCTTTGTATGTTCGGCATCATTGAAATGAGGTCCCCCGAACAGGCCATTAAATCCAAGTGTTGACGAGACTTGAATATGACGAGACGTATTGAACAGGTTTATATCATGTGTAATGAGCAGAAGTTTGTCGTCCTACTTGTGAATAAAAAGGCCAACATCTGTCCCCGTCCTGCATGTTCTCACTCTGTAACCTTCAAGAGATAGGCTAAATATGCCTACTATTTTAAACTTAACCACAAATATTGGCAAACATGATTTAGGCCTATTATCAGATCTGTATAATCATTGAACAACGAATTGATTTGTTCGAGTCAATGATAAAAAATTATGATTTTCTAATCCAATTCCCAGTACATGTAATAATAATAATGATTAGTATAGTTTTAATAATAGTAATGACTGTATCAATGTTGTAGCGGGAGGGCCACAAACCTACAATAGCTCAGTCACTACAATTAACTAAAACTAAATGATCGCTGACTGCTGCCGTTGGTGTCCCTCTATGGATTTAGAATAAAGGTGGACACTCACTAAGTAACTGGGAAGGGACAATGGGTAAACAATAATCAACACTTTTAATACACGCACAATATATAATATATATATATATATATGTACCGTATGAATATTATAGACAGATATATCAAATAATAATAATGATTATAGGACAATGAATTTAGAATACAAAAATATAAGGAATGAATTTCCCTAACCTAAACCCTAATCTAATCCTATGCTAATGGTACCCCGTTGCCCGGGGTTGTTGGAGCTCAATGTAGGAGTGATGGAGAACTGGAGAATCCCCGACGGGGGGAGAGGGAGGGGGTGTCCTGAGTCCCGCTGGTGGTGAGGGAGAGGGAGAGTGAAGGGTCCGCTGTCCACACGGGGAGAAGCGACAGTGGGAGCAAAGCAGGCAGTTCACTAGCGAGGGGGGGGGGGGGGGGGGGGACTGTCACTAGAGAGGGAGGTGTGGGGGATTGTCCGAGTACAACGGGATTCGGTCGCAAGCGAGGAAGGGGGCTAACGTGGGTAACGTAGCCACTAATGCTAGTTAGCCGGTTTAGCTAGCTAGCAAACTCCAACCAAAACACTACACGCAAGGTAGCACAGTCCTCTTCTCTGGCGACGACACTTCCTGGCATAGATAGTAGTCGACTACCAATTTATAAACGAAACATATCGTTCATTAACTAGCGAAATCCTCTGTGAAAACAGCTCACTTCGACCACTTCTGTCAGTTGCTTCTTACACCCTCACAAGCCCAAGCACGGACGCACATACTGTACACACATTCCAATATCCGCGCGCGAGGGCACAATAAGAACCAATCGCATTCATGCACTGTCTATCTCGCATCTCACGAGCGCTACATCAAACACACAGGCGAACGGAATACAGCAGAGCGTGAGCCCAACTATGCATGCACACATAAGACACAGCAGGAAGGCAATAGAATGGTGAAATACACTGTATGAACGACTATGCAATCGCAACCAGCCAAAGCATCCAAATGCATAGATATAGAAAATAACAGACATGAAAAGAATTAGCCTAAACCTAGCTCTGCCGTAGATGTAGTGGTCAGATTTGTCACAGGCAAAGATGATGGCGAGGCACTCTTTTTCAATTTGGGCATACTCTGTTCGGTGGGAGTCAGGGTTCTATAGGCGAGCGCCACAGGTTGCCCATTCTGCAAGAGAGCTGCGCCAAGGCCTGTTTCACTGGCATCACATTGAAGTGTCACCTCTTCCTTCATGTCGTAGTACCTGAGCAGTGGGTGATGTGTGACTAGATGCTTCACAGTGTCGAGGGCTTGGTCATGTTGTGGCAGCCACGCCCACTGGATGTCCTTGTCTGTCAGTCGCCTGAGTGGTTCGCATACGTCAGATAGGTGGGGAAGGAACTTCGCCAAGTAGTTCACAAATCCCAGAAGCCTCTGTAAGGCTGTGACGTCAGTGGGTGGCTGCATGTTTTGCACTGCTGTTATCTTCTCTGGGTCAGGGAGGAGGCCTTGTGTGGTGAGGAGATGACCCATGTATGGCACGCTGATCTGCTTCAGCTTGAGTTTCTTATTCTTATTTAACTTTAGGTTGACCTCTCTCGCTCTCTGCAATAGTGCTGCAAGGTTCTTGTCATGGTCGGCCTCTGCCAGTTCTTGTGTGTCTCCACAGCCATAGAGAACAATGTCATCAGCTATTACACTCGCTCCAGTGAGTCCCTGTAACACATCATGTGTTACACCAAACACACCCTCTGTTGTTACACATCATGTGTTATACCAAATGGCATCCTCAGCCACCTGTATCTCCCGAGGGGTGTCCAGAATGTGGTGAGGTAGCTGCTTTCCTCATCCAGCTTCACCTGCCAGTACCCATCTTTTGCATCTAGGACCGAAAGGACCTTGGCATTTGTCAAGTCCGGCAGTATCTCCTCTATGGTAGGCAGCTGATAGTAAGTGTGATCTCAGGAGGGTCTTGTTGAGCACGCTTGGGTCAATGCAGGTGCACAGTTTCGTTGGCTTTTCAATGGCCACCATATTGCTTATCCACTGTGTGGGCTCGGTGACTTTGGTGATGATTCCCTGTTCCTTCATTAACTGTACTGCCTCTGTGACTTTCTTCTTAAGTGGAATGGGAACTCATCGTGGTAGCTGTTGCACTGGCTGTATGTCATTGTTGACTGTAATGGATTTTAAAGGATTTACCAAGATTCGTTCAAAAGGTTAAGTCTGATTTATTGTGAAAAACATTACGTGCGCAAGGACTTCCTGAACAACGCAAACAAAGGTGGTTTCGTCAGAGAAGTGAAGTCAGCCTCCTCTAGCTGTGGCTTATGTACAGTCCAAACAAAGGTACAGTGCTTCCAGGATGTGATTGGCTACTGCATTGTACATGAATGGCAGGCGTGGCCAAGAGTAAAGACATGTGACATGAGAAAAAGGCGGTAGTTTCTAAGAGGGACAAAGGAACAAAAGGATGGTTATTCTGGAGCAGACAGATGGCCTTCTGGAAGCCATTTTGTATGTTAGCACAGCTATGTGAATACTTAGGGGGAGGTGATGAATTACAAAGGGAGATTGAAACTAGGGTTTGCAGGGGACTTGGGGGAAGGTGATGAATTACCAGGACAAAGGTTTAAGGTGTTTGGATGTAAATTCCTGGACAATCCCTCATTTGTGCCTGAACAGGCACACAAAAATAAAATATAAAATCCAAACACAGTGTAAACAGTCAGCTATGCTATACATGTGGAAAGGAAATAATCTCTCCACTAGGTGGAGCAAAAAAAAAAAAAAATCTCTTTTTTTTTTTTTTTTTTTTTTTTAAATTATTTTCTTTCAACGTGCAAAATCACGCACCAAAACCCCTTGCTTCAGAAATTTGACAGGAAACAAGATAAAAAAGATGACATGATTATATACTATTTATAGTCTAAGAGTGGACAACCATTCACCAAAAAAAAACTTGATTTAACAAGGCAAAAAAAAGATAAAATGGTTACCAGTGTAAAAGGGGCAAAAAACCTCTTGGTCAATTTAGAGGAAAAACCCAAACTTATTTATCAACTCATGTTTCAACCATTGTAACTCTTGTAAACAAATATGATATTTTTCAGATTATTTCAAAGTTCATTCACTCTTGTGAATAATCGCATGTGATGTCCTATGGAACATAGATTCCATGTGTGCGTCTCTGAATGTTTAATGTAGGTTCCAGTGTGTGCGATTAGAGGTGCAGTCATTGCTGTTGAGCTTGTCCACGTTGTCATAACAACCACAAGAAGGAGGTGACCGGCAAGGTCAGTCTCCGATTGCTCATCAGAGGAGAGGACAGTGTGGCGGTGACCGTCAAGGTCACTCTCCGATTTCATCAGAGGAGAGGACAGTGTGGCGGTGATCGCTTTGCCCTTGAGATCTCTGGTTTGGCTGCATGGACCGTCCTCTCAGCTACTTTTGACAGCTATTCCACACAGGCCAGAATGCCATGGTCCTGATTGTTCCATCTTTGACGGGTAGGTTCACCCCGCTACATCTCTCTGACGGGTAGGTTCACCCCGCTACATCTCTTTGACGGGTAGGTTCACCCCGCTACATCTCTTTGACGGGTAGGTTCACCCCGCTACATCTCTTTGACGGGTAGGTTCACCCCGCTACATCTCTTCTCTTCCATGTTTTCTGGCCTGTTCTCAGGCTGCTCATCTGCTCCTTGGTTTGGGATGCAACGGCGTCGAAGTTCTCTCGTGGGGACGGCCCCAGGTCGCGGATCAGGACCCAACCCCCAGGAGAGATGTGATGCAGGAACCCCTCCTTAGCCTCAGGAAATGGCGGTCCTCACTTTATTCCTCCATTTCTTTTTCTCCGCAGGTGGAGCAGATGCTTGTAGGTCAGAAATGTAGGCTCTTGAACTGAACCCGGTCCATCCCTGTACTGCTCCACGTAGGGCCGGCCCGGGTCGTGCTGCTGGAGGGCTCACCTCGGCGCTCCCGCTCCCCCAGTACAGGCTGATGAAGTGCTCCGTCTGTGGATCCACAGATGAGAGAGACAAACAGAGACAAAACAGAAGAGCAAAAGGAGAGTCCTCTGGTCTGGTCTCCCTGTTCCCCCTGTTCCCCTCTTTGGTCAGGAACGGTTATTCAAAATCTGTTGGAGATTCTCAGAAACATGGTTAAGCGCAAGCTCCTGCTTTGGGGAAAAAATGTTGTTATTCAGTCAGGAAACTTAAACAGGGTGACTGTTCAAGTGTCATTTAGAGCCAGTCTGCAGTAGCCTATAGTGACATCAAGGGCAGTGTTAGAATGACTTCAACACGCCCAGTCCCCAGTCATGATCAAGGCAATTGGATTTGGCTCTAGCATTTCTCTCGCTATTTTATGAAAATAAAATAAAATAACCACATTCTCGTCTCAACAAAACAACACCCCCTAAGGGTGAGAGCAAAAATTTCCTGAAGTCAGGATAAAAATAGAGATGGGGCAAAGAAAATGACACTAAAATGAATTGGCTTCATTTACAATTAACTAATCAAAAAACTCCATCAAAGCTTCATTTGTATAGCTAAAACCCACATTCTTCTGCATTTGAGGACAGAGTATTTGGGCACTGCTTCGGACAAAATGGTCTCTTCTCCGTTTCATACTTATCTGTCGCTCACAGTGAGTTGGTGACATGGCGTTGGCGTTGCATCTCACGAACCCCAGATCGCCCATCTGTAGGGAAACAGGCCAGTAACCTCCATCTCCACCTCCGGTCTGTGCCCGTCTCGTGGTTCGGCATTCACCCATCACTCCCGGAACGACAGTTGTCTGTAAAAAACCACTCAGAAAAAACACTCAGGCCCGATGAATGTGCCTCAAACTATAAACATGAGATATTTAACATACTCATTTAAAAAAAGATATAATTGGGTTATGAGATGCTGCATTCAGATTAAGACACTGGCAACCCTTATCTATTCCCCCCACTATTATGCACAAACCTTATGTCTTAAGCTACATATCAGAAATAGAGACAAAACAAACAACAGTTAAACAGACCAACAGCAGGTTCCAATGTCCCCAGGAAGGCATGATCCAGGCTCCTCAAAGACCTGCCGCCCAGGGTCCATAACACCTGAAAAATAAGACTCAAACACAGACTGGGTTCAATAGCAGAGGAGAAGGCCTAAAGTCAACTCCTCAAAAACACATTATCATTATATGAATGAAATTCATACAGTAGAAATGCATAAAACGAACAGCTTATGGCCATTCATTGACTATTGAAACCAACTCCTGAATCAAACACCTATTCAAAACCCTGTCAAAAAAAATCTCTCTATCTTGGCTAGTTTAAATCTCCCTTATGGGTTGTTCAAGGGAACTCCAGCAGGTGGCGCTCGACCCCAAAACGGAGGCTCTTCCCTTTCATTCAGCTTGCGGTAACTGTGACACTGTTCAATCCAGTGACCATATTGACCACAATGAAAACATGCCTCATCTTTCCCACTCTGTCTGTACCTGTGAACATGCTTAGACCTACTGCTACGTTGCCTATTCTCCCTTTGTCGCCGTCCCCGTTTTTGTTTCAGACCTGCACCTTTATTTTGAATGTCTAATTGTCTCAATTGAGCAGCCTGAAGTCTAGCGGCACCATCCTTGACTTTTTTCAAATTCCGTTGTTCAATGTAATGTCGGAGGCGTTCGGAATACCGGAAATGATCAACAACTTCCCCGAGAGAAGTTGATTCCCAGGTGTGGCATATCATCCTCACTTGGTCAGACAAAGAGGAGAGAGAGTTATTCATTAACTGTTGTTTCAAAATCTTTTTATAATCGGCGTTCGCTTTGTCCATGCCACTGTGTGACGCGAAGACGGATTCCAGTCTTTCCCAAAATTTCTCGAACTGCTCATCGGAATTTTGTTTACAATACGTGATACGGTCCCAATCCATCTTTTTAGGGAATCGAGTTTTGATTCTGTTCAACAGCGCAGCGTTTTGTGCAGTAAAATCGACATGAGAAAAAGGCAACGTAATATCAAACGGGTCTTTTACTTCGATCCATTTTAACCCAAGTACTTGTCGCATGATCATGGCGATTTCCTCGGTGTGAGGCTCATACATTCGAACTAAACTGTTAAAAAGATTCTCGAACTCGTTCATGTCTTTGGTTGGATCGGGCAAGGTTTTAGCAACATCACGGAGTTCGTCTGAACGCCACGGTCTGTACACCCTGATTTCAGGGGTCCAGGCATCATCTGTTTGAGACGGTCGGGGATTAGGGTTCGGGCATCGTACCATTGGGGCTAGGAGTTGCGGTTCCTCCAGACTATTACTAGCTATTTGTAGTTGTTCCAAATTTAACTTAGCCTCAGAGATGGCTCTAGCCAATTCTTTTAAATCAGAGTTATTCTGCTGGGGAAATGGCGGAGAGACTGTTTGCTGAACCTCATTATCTTTCCTTCCTGACCTAAAAACCCGCTCTCGTTCTACTCTCTCCAAAATCTTAAAAACAGACCAGTCTACAGAATTAACAGGCTTTTCCCTTAACCTAATCATCTCAACCACCTCTAGCTGAGCCCGAATCTTAGCTAAAAATGTAACACTAAATGTCAGATGTGGATGTAAGAAATCGAAAATGCTTTAGCACATAACGAAATTCTGCCAACAAACGCTCGCAGAATAATGCTTCAGCGCAACAATCTCCTCAGGCTAGCAGTAGAATCCTGTGACCTCCTCTAGCCATATGTTATTAGCCGGGGTTACATTCACACCTAGTGGTGCTCCCAAAATGTTGCATGTATGACCCGGAAGTTGTCTTCGGCAGCGCGGGGAAATTTAAAGAAACAAATCCCTAATAACAGCCTAGAAACCCCAAAACAGCAATGAAAGGAAACCTTATGGTTAACTCACGGCGGGAAAGAATACAATTTCGAAAGAAACAAAGACACATTAAAATTCGCTTAGTACTCATCCAGTCAGCGAAGTTCTTTGTTCTCCTCTGGCTCACTCCTCTGGCTCAATGGCGGATCACCGGGACAGTGTTTTCCTGCGTCTCCTAGGCAACCAGCTAGCCTACTGGAAAAGTATACAAAATTTTAACAGTCTAAAAAGTGTACAAAAATACTTACAATACTTCTTACCTGGATCCATGGCGCGCGTAACAAACATACAATCAAGAGCCGAGGCTCAACAGAGAACACATAAGACACAAGACGAAACAAAGGCCCACGTTTACAAACAGCATGCCCGGCTGCACTAGCAATTCTGGTCCAGGCTAAACCGGACGTCTAGATCCTACCAAAAAAATACTGTACAGCCACTTGGTCAAAACTAACGCTCGTTATGTTTACCAAGTCACCCGGGAACAAAGGGGAAAACGTTTCTCCAAGAAACGCGGATTGCAAAAACTCTCAATCACTCCCGTAGCTACCATCTCGTTGGTAATCGTTCTTCAACGAACATCAACAATCACTTCGAAGCTAGTTGGCAATCGTGCTAACACGAACATCAACAACGGGGCTTAAGCTAGTTGGTATCGTTCTTGAAACGAAACATCAACAATGAGGCTTAAGCTAGTTGGTATCGTTCTTGAAACGAAACATCAACCATGCTCTTCCTACCCTCGGTAGGACTAAATACCCACGATGGGGTTCCTGTTTTCAAACAATCCAGACCAACAAGCTGAACCAAATCAAGGCAAATACAACTCAACCCATAAGAGGGTTCGTTTAAACGTACCTGTGAGCCTCAAGAATCCAGTGGAAGAACTGAGGAAATAATCTCTCCGTGCGCTCTGGTGCAAGAGAGAAAATTGATTTTCCAACGCCCACTATGGACCCGACACGTCTGTCGATCAGTTCATCCACTGGAATCCCGGCAACACGCAGGCAGTGATCCCATCCCCGTCGCCAAACTGTAATGGATTTTAAAGGATTTACCAAGATTCGTTCAAAAGGTTAAGTCTGATTTATTGTGAAAAACATTACGTGCGCAAGGACTTCCTGAACAACGCAAACAAAGGTGGTTTCGTCAGAGAAGTGAAGTCAGCCTCCTCTAGCTGTGGCTTATGTACAGTCCAAACAAAGGTACAGTGCTTCCAGGATGTGATTGGCTACTGCATTGTACATGAATGGCAGGCGTGGCCAAGAGTAAAGACATGTGACATGAGAAAAAGGCGGTAGTTTCTAAGAGGGACAAAGGAACAAAAGGATGGTTATTCTGGAGCAGACAGATGGCCTTCTGGAAGCCATTTTGTATGTTAGCACAGCTATGTGAATACTTAGGGGGAGGTAATGAATTACAAAGGGAGATTGAAACTAGGGTTTGCAGGGGACTTGGGGGAAGGTGATGAATTACCAGGACAAAGGTTTAAGGTGTTTGGATGTAAATTCCTGGACATGACCTTCAGGTGGCGTTCACCAGGTAGGCAGCCAAGCCCCTGAAATACATCTTCATACTTAGTCAGTATTTCCTCAGTTCTACATGTTTGTGATTCACCTTGAGTAAGTTCCATTTCTGGCATGTGTGAGCTGACAGCAGAGGGACCTGTGATGATTCCATGACTTGGAAGTTGAGCTTATGTGTCTGTCCTTCATGTTCTGCTTTGAGTTTGATTATTAGAGATCCATCGTATAGCTTGAGAGTAGTTTTGCTGGGAAGGAGAGCTGGATTTCCATCCTGTGTAATTTCGCTACAAGTCTCGATAACTCAAAACATTCACAGTTGAGCCTGTGTCTAATTGACATTTCACTGTGTGGCTGGGGTCGTATGGCACTTGTTCACTCATTTGTGGGGTCAGCTTTAAATTGACATACAGTTTGTTGGTTTTGTCCTGTATGGAGTTGACGTGCGATATGTACCACATCTGTTGATTCATAGTCTGGTTCACTGTCTTCCTGCACTAGGTTAACGTGAGGTTTGTCCTGTGTCTGTCTGCATACTTTGGAAAAATGTTGTTTTTTTACCACATGCTTTGCATACCACTCCATATGCTGGACATTTCAGTTCTTCCATGTGTGGAAGTCCCTTCTGGCTTTTTGTCTCTGCTGGTGCCTGCTGGTTCAGTGTTTGTTTTGACGGTGGTCAAGGCCACGCCCATCTGAACGTATGTTTGGACAAGTAGACAACTACAGTGGATATTCAATATGGATTGTATTGTATATATTGTAAGTAGCTAACGTTAACTTACCTCACACAACCGTATCTCAACTCCGTGTGGAATTCCAGCGTGAATCAATGCAGCTGTGTGCAATTCACACTTCCAACAAGTGTGATTGGCATGCGACTTTTTTCAATCCACGCGATTTGCGGGGGATGGGCAGGGGGAGTACCCTGAACACAGCGCAAAACACAACAGCGTTTGAGTTTTGTTATTTATTTAGAGAAGTAAAAACTTTTGATAACCTAAATGTTGCAGCTATGGCGGGACAAATTCATCCATGGCGGCCAGATCCAGAGAAGACGAGAGCAGTGAAGGAGATGGAGGAGCCAAGAAATATCAGTGAACTGAGAAGTTTTCTGGGCATGGTCAATCAGCTAGGGCGCTTCCTTCCCAACCTAGCAGAGAAGGACAAGGTGCTGCGGGACCTACTGTCCAAGAAGACCCATTGGTACTGGGGGACAGAGCAGCAGTCAGCCTTTGATCATCTGAAGAAAGAGCTCTCATCCACACCTGTGCTCACACTGTACAACCCAAACAGTGATCTTCTTTTGGACTGGGGGGAGTCCTGCTGCAGAAGAGCGACACTGTGTTGTCACCGGTCGCATATGCATCACGGTCATTGACACCAATGAAGCAGAGGTATGCCCAGGTGGAGAAAGAGGCCTTGGCATCAACATGGGCGTGCAAAAGATTCAACAGCTTCATCCTCGGCAGACCCTTCGAGCTCGAAACCGACCACAAGCCATTGGTGAGTCTACTGGGAGGGAAAGCATTGGACGAGCTCCCGCCAAGAATACAGAGATTTCGAATGAGGCTCATGAGGTACAACTATACAGTCACACATGTCCCCAGAAAAACCCTGCTGACAGCCGACACCCTCTCTCGCTCTTCTCTGAAAGAGAACAGAGGACAAGCAGATGCAAGCCTACTAGAGGACACCAACATCTATGTGGACTCTGTCATCAGCGACTTACCTGTCAGTGGAGATAATCTGAGCAACCTTCATGAGCAGTTGAAAACTGACATCACCTGCTCTGCACTGCAAGGACGGCTGGCCAGACAAGAGCAGACTGCAGGGAGTGTTGAGACACTACTGGGCTGAGCGGGCAGTGCTGACTGTACACGATGGACTGCTGCTAAGAGGAACAAGGCTGGTCATCCCGGCAGCCATGAGAGACGACGTGCTTGAAAGACTATGGCCCAGTCCCAATGTCCACCCTTGCAGACTCGCAGACGAGCGCGCTCCCGCGAAGTCCGTGAGGGCTTAGGGGTGTCCCAATGTCAACTCGGCAAGTGCGTGAGGGCTCTCCGGCAGCCATTTTGAGCCCTTTATGCCCCCTTCCCGTAAGTCTGCATTTCTGCAGACTTAGCCCAAGGGAATTACCCACAGTTCATATCGTCGTGACGTGAAACACGGGGCTACCTGAAGAACAGCCAATAAACAAGCACTGACAGATCAACCAACCGTAACGTTCACGTTACAGAACAAAATATGTTTTCATGTTTTCAGCTGGACTTGCTTATCTGCACAAGTAGCCTTATATTTATTTTGGTTTCATTATTTTTAAGTATGGGTTATTAACCCCATGGGTTTGTATAATGTGATTTGATTAAAAATATGTAGGCTATGGTTATAATTTACATCGATTTCTGTTGCTCTAAATCATATGATTGCCCAGTTAAAAGCAGTATGACATTAATTACCCATTTCGGTGCAGTGTTCTTTGAATTGAGATTTCCAACATGAATATGGAAAGAGTTGTGAGGTGCAGGAATGTGTATACATAATATATTATCATTCTTAAGTTAATACTTTTGGATTCATCACAAACAAGAATCACAGGCAGTAATGTAGTTCGCATATGACCACAAAATGAAATGATTTCAAGTTGAACAAATGTTTTGAGGGTAACACAGAGAGTTCTGATAATGTAAAGGGGATTTGACTCAGGCAAAATTAATTTACACGAAGGCCTACAAGAAAAACATGTACAATTTAAAAATTGATTTAAAAAAAGCCCCACGCCCACGTAAGAAATATGTTTTCACGTCAACGTAATGTGATGTCACAAGTGCTGTCCCATTCCTTTTTATACCAATTCGAGCCCTTGCAGCCTCGCGCACTCAACCACTTTACCAGGTGACGTCAATAAGTCTGTGAGGGCTCAGGGCTTGAGGGTTTAGGGGGGACATTGGGACTGGGCCTATATGAGGGGCACCTAGGAGTGACAAAGTGTAGAGAGCGAGCCAAGCAGACAGTATGGTGGCCAGGACTCAGCAGCCGGCTGAACGAACTGGTGCTGAAATGCAGAGGCTGTATCCAAGAACGAACAAACGCCAGAGAGCCCCTGATGCCAACCAAGATGCCAGACAGACCTTGGCAGAAATTGGGTGCTGACCTCTTCAGTCTGGAGAGCAAGACCTATCTACTAGTAGTAGATTACTTTTCAAGGTATGTGGAAATTGCACAACTGACACCCACAAGGTCCACGGATGTGGTAGTGCACCTTAAGTCTATGTTTGCACACCACGGCATCCCTGAAGACTCCTGACTGGCAACGGACCACAGTTTTCAGGTAGTCACTTCACAGCCTTTGCAGCAGAGTATGGCTTTCAGCACACCACAAGCAGCCCCAAGTTCCCTCAGAGTAATGGGGAAGCGGAACGCGCGGTACAAACAGTGAAAAGTCTGTTGAAGAAAGCACCAGACCCCTACCGTGCATTGCTGTCTTACAGGGCGACCCCTTTACAGAATGGCTACAGCCCAGCTCAGCTGTTGATGGGACACCAACTGTGCACTCCAGTCCCTACCCTTCCAGCCCTTTTGATCCCAGCTCTGCCTGACTACGCAAGGGTGGATGCCAAGGAAAGGAAGAGGAGGTCTAAGGACACAAGGAACTTTGACAAGAGAAACAGAGTAAGGAACCTGGACCCTGGAGAAGAGGTGTGGATCACTGATGCAAAAGTTCAGGGCACAGTATCTACACACAGCACTCCTCGTTCTTACCTCGTCCAGGGACCTCAAGGCACACCGAGAAGAAACCGGTATCATTTGGTGCCACTGCAGAACAACAGTGAGGATGTCAACACTGGAGAGCCTACTGTGGATGCTTCACCCACTCATCCACAGCCAAGTCCACAACCAGGCCTACCAGAGACTAGCTCACCCACCACCAGACAGCCGCGACAGGTCCCCACAGACTCTGTCAGAACCAGGTCTGGT
Organism: Borostomias antarcticus; assembly: GCF_949987555.1. Classification (NCBI taxonomy): domain Eukaryota; kingdom Metazoa; phylum Chordata; class Actinopteri; order Stomiiformes; family Stomiidae; genus Borostomias; species Borostomias antarcticus. The sequence goes on from NC_140269.1 coordinate 68,233, forward strand.
AGAGAGGATAACCCCTTAAGACCTGCCGAGACAAAAGTGGTCCACCCTTTGTTCTCAGAGAAAGGGAGATGTGCTGTTGTGTAAAATATTGGAGTAATTACGGTAATGTTACGTAGAGTCACGCAGGGCTCGTGCAGGTAGATTCCCGCATATATGTATGTGTGGTGCAATGTTGCTTAAATAAAGCTGGTTAACTATATCTCAAGTTGTCGAAGAACCCTGATTAATTAGATAACATGAGAATACGTACCGCGCCATCGTGCTTGTTTGAGGAAAGTGATTCATGTCCGGTGAGGGAGGTGCGTCCGTTATTCATGTCCGGTGACGTGTTTTTGTGAAAAAGGTGTTTCTATTGCACTTTTGCGATAAACTTCCATATCGAAACTTCTGAAAAACCACCTCATGAGATTGTAAAAAACGTTTTATCGAAATTTGAGAGGTTTTTCGAAATTTCAATGTTTCCATTACCAATTTTTTATTGCGATATTTAGGTTTTGCGCAATTCTAGGTGTAATGGAAATGCAACTAATGATGCGCTGATGTAAACAGCGTAGTCCACATGTTAAACCAACCTCCTCATTCGAAAAATGGCAGAAGGCTCACAGCCCCGCTCAGTCAGTAGACTGCAAGAAAGATAAGAGACGTAGAGTATTTTTGCCTTCGTGGAAAGAGCAATATCCATGGGTGGAAAACGATGTCCGTTTACAGGTTATGTACTGCAGTGTGCAGACAGTTCCCGAGTAACGCCGACAATTTTTTTTACGTGGCAACGACAGCTACAGGAAACAAAACGGAAATCCACAACAAATCCATTCCACACATGATCTGTTCAGAGGGTGCGGATGTTCAGAGAGGGTAAGGATGTTCAGAGAGGGTAAGGATGTTCAGAGAGGGTGTAATTGGCCCGATCTACTCTGTTATGAAATGATTATCTGATGGCACTATTTTACTGATACAAACTTGAAGTTGATTTGATAACTTTACTGATTGCACTATTTTACTGATATGAAGTTGAACTTGATTTGATGACTTAACTGATATGAAATGATTAACGTTACTCATATGAAATGACTACAGATTGATAGGTTCAGTTTTTGCCAGATTGCCAATCCATTTTATGACATTTTGAACCAGTTCTTATTCACAGTTAAACATAAGTCAAGTCAAGTTTATTTTTAAAGCACATTTAAAAACACAGCCTGGGCTGACCAAAGTGCTGTACAAGATAAATAAGATACATATACAAATCAATATGAAAACAATAAAACACAACAGCAGCAAGCAATAACAAACAAACAACATCAAACAACAACAACGAGAGAAAGCACAAAACAAAGCACATTTAACCAGTAAAAGACTGGGCCGAAAAGGCTAGAGAATAAAAATGCGTTTTCAGCATGGATTTAAAAACTGAGATGGAGGAAGCACATCTAATTTCTAGTGGCAGCTGGTTCCACAATCGTGGAGCCGCAACTCCAAAAGCTCGGTCACCTTTTCCTTTAAGCTTTGATCAAGGAACTTAAAGAATATATTTATTTGTGGATCTCAGAGACCTAGTGGTTGATTGCCAGAAGGTGGCTGTAATACAGTTAAATACTTCACAGAAGAAACTTGTGTTTTGTTTTATGACCGACAATGGATTTTAGCTAGAAGGATGCTGTGAGAAACCGATGTGGCCTACAACAGGCAATGGTATCCCCTGGGCAGGGCAAGTACAAATTTAGATGGGGCAAGTAGATTTGAGAATTACTTCTTTCCAATTGTCCTGAAATAAAAGCTCTTTACAACACACTGAACCATATTTCTAAAGTTATGGACGGTGTATCTAGATATGAGCTAGTCTATTGTAGCATCTTACTATGTGCGAGCTGATGATATCCACTTCGCTCATTGGAACTGTAGAAGATTTTTAACTGATCTAAAGTCAAGAAGGATTTGCCAAGATTCGCTCAAAGGTTAAGTCTGGTTTATTGAGAAAACATACGAGCGCAAGGACTTCAGAGGAAACGCACGTGAGTGGTATCCAGCAGAAGTGCCGCAGTCTGGTCTTGCGCGGCCTTATATTCAAAGCAATACACAGGTATGACGCTTCCAGGGATGTGATTGGCTAACCCATTGTACACGTCATATTAAATGGCAGGCATCATCAACAGTGGTCGAGAATACAGACACGTTCTCAGAAACGTCTTTAGACACGAAATAGCTTCCTCACTTGCTCCAGCACGCATGCGCACAGCGTGCTGGAGCAACGATTGCGCACTGTGCGCATGCGTGCTGGAGCAAGTGAGGAAGCTATTTCGTTTCGAAAGACGTTTCTAAAGATCATATTACAGAGGCATGTGAAAAACCACCACAGGCCTATGCTCTATGTAAGCACAACTAGCGATTCATGAAGACAGATTGATGAAAACAACCGTTTCGCGGCAGAAAATAGATTTTTAGAAACTGCATTCTAAGTGCCCCTACCACCGACATTACATGGATATACTGGCTCGCGCTGGATTTTACATTTCTTCTACATGCCTCCGAACTACACCAAAGTGATCTCGGTGAGTCAAACGTCTTATAATATGTCGTAAATAAGGTCCAGGTTGTCAAAAACTAGCATTGTCTTTTAAGCACGACTGCTTTCACTGAAGTCCTTGAAAATGAAATAAATGTAATGTCCTTGAATTTCATTTTGTAATGTCTGTATGAACCCTGCAGGAGGCCCTGTAACTCTGACTAACCCTGCAGGAGGCCCTCTGACTCTGACCATCATAGAGGAGGACGTGAGTGAGTGGGTGACCCTGGCCAAGAGGATGAACCCCTCACCTGAAAACCTCTCAACAATCAAGCACGCTATGGATCAGACCTACACTCACCGAAGAACATGGATTACAACACAATCTCCAACATTGGCTGAGATATTTGATCAGTATCCATGTCCACCCTCCCATTGCTCTCTTTAAAGCGCATTTGATTCATTGACATGCCACATCTGGTAAGCAAATTCTTGATGCTATAATCTTAATTCATCTTACTTTTTAACATTGATCAATTTTCACTCCTTTTCAAGCAATCTCAAAGCATTGATTAATCACAAGAGACCATATCTCACTGAATGTAGCCTGTTAAATTCAAACAAAAAAATTGGATTGAAATAAACTCAACAGAAATATTGATTTCTTTCTACGTCTTAGTTTGATTGAGACTTCGGCAAAGTGTTCGAGGGGAAGGGATAACTTTTATCGGAGACAAACATCATCCCAGGCTAATGAAGCTTGCTTCGTTGGAAACGTCTTTCATCCACTGGGAACGACAGTGATGATATGTTGGGTTGCATTTAGGAAGATGTACTTATTACTGAAAAAAAAATGACTGTAATGTACTTATACCATTCATACGATGAAACCTAAACCAGTAATATTACACAGTTCTCTGAAATACTTGATTCTGATTGTACAATCTAATATTCTGGAATTAAATTTTTCCATGTAGACATGCTTTGCTTCAAAGCACTTCAGGTGCTCACGCGCCTTCTTCCGCCAACGAGGGGCAGGATGGTCGCTGTAGTGTGAAGTCAGCCATTTCCTACCTCCTGGACGTTGTACTCATAGGCGTAGTTTTAGGTATGGAAGCTCTGGACATGTCCATACCAAAGCCACGGAAACACGAATTGTCCCTACCAAAAATAATACAGAGTGAAAACTGTAATTTTTAATTACCATTCACAACTTGCGAAAGCAAAACGGTTGGGAATTAAGGCCTGGTTGACAGCTGCGTTCAGCAAGCTATTCAATCAACAACTTACAGTAGCCTATGGCAAGCCATTTTAACATTTATTAACTAGACCTGACTATCCTGAATTTACATTACAGATATCAACAACCTTTTTTTGACTAGTCTTAATCACAGTCAGAATTTTTATTCAAGATATCTAGTCAAAACGACAGTTAGAGATATCTATAACTCAGTTGTGACTAGTCAAAACTCAAATTTTAGATATCTGCAATGTCATTTCGCCTAGTAGATTCAAACTACTTTTGCCATTCATGTGTATGGGGTACATCATTACTGGTCTCCGGCCAGCTCCGCGGACTCGGCAGTCTCCTCCCTCTCCGGTGACGAAGAGTCGGATCCCGACATGCCCAGCACATCGGCCCGTGCGCAAAGACAAGAACGGCGCGCTCGTCTCCGACGATGACGCGGGCGCGGCTCTACTCACCGGTTTCCATTTATCATCACCACACCTGTCCCTCGTTCTGCAATCACCTTCAACCTCTACAAGAACCTGGTCTACACTCCACTCATCGCCAGATCTTACCATAACCCACATGTGGTAAAGTATAGCCTAGCCTACAATCTCCTTACCTGTATTTTGTAGTGTTTTTTCCCGTTCCCCGTTTGTGATTACTATCACTCACCCTACCTCTCCTCCTCGTCTCTCCAGTTCCTGCCTGACCCACGCCTGTACGACAACCCTGCTCCTGCCTGACCCACGCCTGTACGACAACCACGCTCCTGCCTGACCATCGCCTGTACGACAACCCCGCTCCTGCCTGACCATCGCCTGTACGACTACCACGCTCCTGCCTGACCATCGGCTGTACGACTACCACGTCCCCCTTTGTGTTATCTCATTAAATCGCCCCTCCGGGCTTTACCGTCCCTTGCCTCCTCCTTTCCTGTTGCGCCTGGGTCCCTAACCAAACCCTCACAGTAAGATCTGGCCTGTTTGGACCCAGCCAACATGGAGGAGAGACCTGCACCTCCCGGACTACTCCAAGCCCTCCCACAGACCCAAGCTGTGCAATTACAGCAGGTATCCGCCCAACAGCAAGCCCAGGACGAGCGACTGAGGGGCCTCGCTACTCTGGTCTGCACCCTGTCCGACCAGGTCACCGCGCTCAGTGCCCGCCTGGCTCCGTTCCTGAACCCCACCGCTCCACCAAACCAGGAGCCCCATCTCGCCTCCCCGGCCCCCTACGACGGGACGTTCACCCTCTGCCGGGAGTTCCTCATGCAGTGTGAGTACGTGTTTGACCTCCAGCCAAGTATGTACTCCACTGCGTCGGCTCGGATAGCCTACATCGCCAACCTAACCACGGGACGGGCTCGCCGTTGGGTCATGGCGGGTCGCGAGGGCGCAGCTGCCTACATGCAGGACTACACTGCCTTCGTGGCTGAATTCAGGACCGTGTTTGACCACGACGTCCACAGACAGGACGCGGACGCTGCTCTCTCCGCCCTCACCCAGGGTCCCAGTTCCGTAGCGGACTACGCCACGGAGTTCCGCATCCTCGCTGCCCGTTGCCCTTGGAACGAGTCTGCCCTGTACAGCGCTTTCCGACGGGGCCTAGGGGAGGCCATGAAGGACAGCCTGGCTGGAAGAGACAGACCAGCGACCCTGAACCAACTCGTCTCCCTCTCCATAGCCATTGACGAGCGCCACCGGGAACGCAGGCGCGAGCGGGCGCACCAACACCACAGCGCACCCAGACCGTCTCCACCTCCCTCTACCGGCCTCTCTCGGCCTGCCCCGGCCTCCCTCGCCCCCCCAAACCCCGCTGGAGAGGAACCCATGCAACTGGGTTGGACCCGACTGACCCCTGCAGAGCGTGAGCACCGGAAACAGAACGGACTGTGCATATACTGCGCTAGCCCAGCGCACGCCGTCGACTCCTGTCCCTCTGCACCTCCCAGGGTGGCAAAAAGAGTAGGCTCACTCGCCAGGGGGTACCGAGTAAGCCGGCTCATCCATCCCCAATCCCGGACCCGTGCCGCCAGGTTCACTGTCACCCTCGCCTGGCAGGGGCACACGCTCTCCGTCCCTGCCCTCATCGACTCCGGTGCCGACGAGAGCTTCGTGGACGTCCAGTTCGCCCACAAAGCGGCGCTCCCTCTCTCCCCTCTGGAGAGGCCCCTCTCGGCTTTCGCCCTGGATGGCCATCCCATGGGTCCCATCACGCACCGGACCCTGCCCCTCACCCTCACAGTCTCGGGAAACCACGTGGAGGACGTCCGCCCCTTCGTCATCCACTCTCCCGACGCTCCATTCATCCTAGGGAGGCCCTGGCTGGAACTCCACACCCCTCATGTCTGCTGGAGCTCGGGGCACATCCTCGGCTGGAGCACCACCTGCCACGCCCGCTGCCTCCGAGCTGCTCAGACCTCCACTCGGGTTGACCGGTCCCGTCCCGCTCCTCCGGACCTCTCCACGGTCCCTTCGATGTACCACGACCTCGGAGAGGCCTTCAGTAAGGAGCGCGCCCGCACACTCCCCCCTCATCGACCCTACGACTGCGCCATCGAGCTCCACCCTGGCGCCCCTCTCCCAGCCAGTCGTCTCTACAACCTCTCCCTCCCGGAGAAAGCAGCCATGGACACCTACATCTCCGAGTGCTTGGCCGAGGGTCTCATCCGACCATCTCGATCCCAGGTGGCAGCGGGGTTCTTCTTCGTTAAGAAGAAGGGAGGAGATCTGAGGCCGTGCATCGACTACAGGCTGCTCAACAACATCACGGTCAAGAACAAATATCCACTCCCCCTCATGAGCTCCAACTTCGAACCCCTCATCGGTGCCACCATCTTCACCAAGTTGGACCTCAGGAACGCTTATCACCTGGTGCGTATCCGTGAGGGGGACGAATGGAAGACCGCCTTCAAGACCTCCCGTGGACACTACGAGTACCTCGTCATGCCCTTCGGCCTCACCAACGCCCCCGCCGTCTTCCAGGCGCTTATGAATGACGTGCTCAGGGACATGCTGGACGTTTTTGTGGTCCTCTACCTGGACGACATCCTGGTATTCTCCAGGAGCGCTGAGGAGCACGTCCAACACGTCCGCATGGTCATCCAGCGTCTCCGGGAGAACCGCCTGTATATTAAGGCGGAGAAGTGCACCTTTCACTCCTCATCAGTGGAGTTCCTGGGGCTCATTGTGGAGGGAGGCCTGACGCGACCCGACCCCCGCAAGATCAAGACCGTGGTCGAATGGCCTCCACCCACGACCCGGAGGCAACTTCAGAGCTTCCTTGGCTTCGCTAACTTTTACCGCCGTTTCATACGGGACTACAGCCGGGTAGCAGCTCCCCTCACCCACCTCACCTCATCCCTGCGTCCGTTCGTCTGGACACCGGCTGCCAGCGCTGCCTTCTCCGCGCTCAAGGAGTGCTTCACCACCGCCCCGGTCCTTCTCCATCCTGACCCCTCCAGGCAGTTCGTGGTCGAGGTGGACGCATCGGACACAGGCATCGGTGCTGTTCTGTCCCAGCGGTCAGTGGAGGACCAGAAGTTGCACCCCTGTGCCTTCCTCTCCCGCCGGTTCACCCCAGCTGAGGTGAATTACGACATCGGGAACAGGGAGTTGTTGGCGGTGGTGGGGGCCTTGGAGGAGTGGCGCCACTGGCTTGAGGGCGCCGAACACACCACCCTCGTCTGGTCAGACCACAAGAACCTGACCTTCATCCGGGCGGCCAAGCGCCTCAACTCCCGCCAGGCGCGGTGGTCCCAGTTCCTCGGGAGGTTTGATTTTACCCTCACCTTCCGGCCCGGCTCCCGCAACGCCAAGGCCGACGCGCTGTCCCGCCTCCACGCGCCCGAGGCGCCCCCCGCGGAGCCTGAGACCATCCTGCCGGTCTCGCGTGTCATAGGGGTGGTCACCATGAACATCGAGGCAGTGGTGAGGCAGGCCCAACGCGCCCAACCCAGTCCGGCCAACGTTCCTCCTCGCTGGCTCTTCGTGCCTGACTCGGTCTGGTCCCGGGTGCTCCAGTGGGGCCATGCCAGCCGGTTTGCGTGCCATCCCGGGGTTCACCGCACCCTCTCCTTCCTGAGCCGACGGTTCTGGTGGCCCTCCATGAGGTCCGACGTCCGGGAGTTTGTGGTCGCCTGTCCCGTCTGCTCCCGCAGCAAGGCGTCCCACCAGCCCCCGGCTGGCCTCCTGCGTCCTCTCCCGGTCCCCAGCCGTCCCTGGTCCCACATCGCCCTGGACTTCATCACCGGTCTTCCCCCCTCCAGGGGCAACACGGTCATCCTCACCGTGGTGGACCGGTTCTCCAAGGCGGTCCATCTGGTGGCGCTCCCCAAGCTCCCGTCCTCTGCGGAGACAGCTGAGCTCCTCGTCCAGCATGTCTACCGGCTCCACGGTCTCCCCGGAGACATTGTCTCGGACCGTGGGCCTCAATTCACCTCCCAGGTCTGGAGGGCCTTCTGCAAGGAGATCGGCGCCACCATCAGCCTCTCCTCTGGCTACCACCCGCAGACCAACGGCCAGGCCGAACGGGCCAACCAGAGCCTGGAGTCCGCTCTCCGCTGTGTGTCGGCTCTCCACCCCACCTCCTGGAGCAAGGACCTACCCTGGGTCGAATACTCCCTCAATGCCCTGACCAGCGCTGCCACTGGCAGGTCTCCGTTCGAGTCATCCCTCGGGTACCAGGCCCCGCTGTTCTCTCTCCAGGAGTCGGAGGCCTCCGTCCCCTCTGTCCAGGCCCACCTCAGCCGCTGTCGCCGTGTCTGGAGGGAGGTCCGCAGGGCCCTGCTCCGCTCCAACGAGCGCTCCTGCCGCGGGGCCAACCGCCGCCGCACTCCTGCTCCGGCGTATCGGCCCGGTCAACGTGTCTACCTCTCCACCGCTGATCTTCCGCTCCAGGTCCCCTCCAGGAAGCTGGCTCCGCGCTTCGTTGGGCCCTTCGAGATCGACCGTGTCCTGAACCCAGCTGCGGTACGCCTTAAGCTCCCTGCTTCCATGCGGGTGCACCCTGTGTTCCACGTGTCCAAGGTCAAGCCTGTCTCCTCGAGTCCCCTCAAGCCTTCTGCCCCGGCTCCTCCGCCTCCCCAGATGGTCGACGCGCATCCCCATTGGACGGTTCGGTGGCTGCTGAAGGTGCGCCGCCGGGGTCGGGGTTTCCAATACCTGGCGGATTGGGAGGGGTACGGCCCTGAGGAGTGCAGCTGGATCTCCAGGCAGCTCATTATGGACCCGTCTCTCCTCCGGGACTTCTACCGGGCCCATCCTGACGCCCCCGGTCGGTCGCCAGGTGGCTCCCCTCGGGGGGGGGGTCCTGTTACGGCTCGCATGCCCTCGCCTCCACAACCGCCTCCCTCTCTCCCCTCTGGGCCCGCTGCGCGCTCGGGGCGTCCTACGCGCTCTACCGCACGTCGCATCGGCCCGGGCATACAACGCTCTGACTCTCCGGAGTTTCCCCCCACTGCCGGGCGTTCCCCGTCTCCGGCCAGCTCCGCGGACTCGGCAGTCTCCTCCCTCTCCGGTGACGAAGAGTCGGATCCCGACATGCCCAGCACATCGGCCCGTGCGCAAAGACAAGAACGGCGCGCTCGTCTCCGACGATGACGCGGGCGCGGCTCTACTCACCGGTTTCCATTTATCATCACCACACCTGTCCCTCGTTCTGCAATCACCTTCAACCTCTACAAGAACCTGGTCTACACTCCACTCATCGCCAGATCTTACCATAACCCACATGTGGTAAAGTATAGCCTAGCCTACAATCTCCTTACCCGTATTTTGTAGTGTTTTTTCCCGTTCCCCGTTTGTGATTACTATCACTCACCCTACCTCTCCTCCTCGTCTCTCCAGTTCCTGCCTGACCCACGCCTGTACGACAACCCTGCTCCTGCCTGACCCACGCCTGTACGACAACCACGCTCCTGCCTGACCATCGCCTGTACGACAACCCCGCTCCTGCCTGACCATCGCCTGTACGACTACCACGCTCCTGCCTGACCATCGGCTGTACGACTACCACGTCCCCCTTTGTGTTATCTCATTAAATCGCCCCTCCGGGCTTTACCGTCCCTTGCCTCCTCCTTTCCTGTTGCGCCTGGGTCCCTAACCAAACCCTCACAGTTATAGATATCCGCATTTCACATTGTGGATATCTGCAACTGAATTGTACATATCTGTAATGACGTACCCCATACATGTGAATGGCAAAAGTAGTTTGAATCTACCAGGCGAAATGACGTTGACGCAGATATCTAAAATGAGAGTTTTGCCTAGTCAAAACATAATTAAAGATATCCTGAATTAGAGTTTTGACTAGGCAAAATTATGTTGCAGATATCAGCAACGAATATCCAGTATACTTAATAAATGTTAAAACGGCTTGCCATAGTAGCCTACTTTTTCCCCCTCCCTCCCTCGCCTTTGTGACCCAGCGAGTGCCTGCCTGCCTCGTGAGCTCAGCGGGCAGCACACAGCACATCGCATCGACTGTCGGCAACAGCGGGAATTTTGATTAGGCAGCAAGTAAGATTGAAGTTATTGAACAATAGGGAATAAAATCTGTTGACCGACAGGGCTGCCAAGTCTCACGCATTGAGTGTGTGACACGCATTTCAGCCTCTTCTCACGCTCACACGCCACACTTAACAATTCTCACGCGGAGAAATGACCAACCCCTACATACTACAGGCCCGTAGCCAGGGAGAAATGACCACCCCTACATACTACAGGCCCGTAGCCAGGGAGAAATGACCAACCCCTACATACTAAAAATTATCAATCCCCCCCCCCCCCGTCAACAACTCGCCCGACAATAAAATTAACGGGGAAGGGGATAAATCTCACTCCAAGCTTTTGGTCAAACGTGGCAGCCCTGTTGACCGACAATTATTTTTCTGTACAGAGTTGTATCAATGATAATAGTTTAGTTTGCCTATGTATTATATAAACTGTAATATTAGTGCTAGCTGGTGGTGCAGCTGGTTGTGCAGCTGACTAGCTGCTGGTGGTGCAGCTAGTCAGAGCTAGCTACTGTAGCTATAAGCTACTGTATAACGTTAGGTCTCGTAACGTTTGCTGAGGCAGAGATAAGGTGCTGTAATGTTGTCATAACAGTTGTCCTTAGCTAGTAATAAATCTGTTTTGGTATAACTGTTGCAAACTCCTAGGTTTGAGCAATGACTAGCTAGGTTCACTCGCCCACTGAATTGCATAGTAGGCTAAACAAACGAGACGTCTGGTTTGTTTATGCAATTCAGTTCAATAGTCCAAGTCCAGCGTAATGATGTTCATATTTCATATGCTACACAGAATAGGCTGTAGGCTACACAGAAAAGAATGTTTCGTGTCTGCAAGTAGTTTGATATTGTAAATTCCTTTTATGATAGATGGTGAGTGGAGGGCAAAATGCCACCAGAAAAAAAGAAGACAAAAATGGACATTATAATTTTTTTGGGTCAAAGCAGCAGAAATGCAGGATCAGGAGAGGCAGGAGATGCATCAGGGTTACAGGTGAGATTATAGTCTGACTCAACAGATGTAGGTTTTGTGGATACACCTTGTCATTTGTTGTCACATTGCCCAATCAGTGGCGACGGAAATTATCTGATTCAGCCACCACCCAGATTCTATCCAGACTACGTGAAACAACAATAACCCAGTGTGTCCCTACCAAAGCTCAAATCAAACCTACGCCCCTGGTTGTACCTGTAGGTTTTTTGTTTCTTAATGGCTTTGTGGTTGCATCACTGTTGAATTCACATCCTTGGTTCCTTCAGTGAAGCTGGGTCTGTGTTAAAAGTTCTTCTGTCATTGCTGCTTTCCTAATGTTGTATTTCAAACCTTTTGTGTTACAGGTTGGAACAAGCGTCCCATCTTTGCTTGAGAATCCTGATTCATGAGCAAGCGCCAACCAACCTCGCATCGTATGCCTTGGACACCCAAGTGGAGCTTCCCAGCAGTATCTGATCATCGCAAGAAATTACAAGATTGCTGTTCCGCTTGGAGATGAAAGGCTGACCTGTGCAGTCGACAAACCTTTCAAGATGTATTGGGTCTGCAACCTTGTGTACCCTGTCCAACTGCAGTCTGTCTTCTCTTTCCTGGACGATGTATATGAGATGCCCGTTGTAGGTAAGAAACGATCCAAAGTTGTGGAGCTCATCTCCAAGCTCAAGGCTATATCATAAGTTAACCATGTATGTGTGCCCAAAGTGCAAGCGTGTAATTGGAGGAGAAGTCAGGAAGCTTATCCGTCATCTCAGAGTCTTTCATGCCTTATCAGATTCTCAAGACTTTCAAATTGTTTGTAGCCAGAACAACTGTCAAAGAACATATCACAATCTAAACTCTTATACAAAACATCTTAAGAAGGACCATTCAAAAATGACATCAAATTAACAAATTGATTATGTTCCTGGACATTTGGAGCTTTGTAATATGTCCGAGGACATTGATAATCAACCAATTCCAGTAGAAGCCACAGCAGATGTTGGACATGAAAATGTTACAGCGGATTCAACAATGTTAATGACTGCGCAGCTACATTTGTATCCCGGATGTATTCCTCACCAAACACAACTGTCACTGATGTACAGAGGAGCGTTACATGTGCAAAAGAAGCCATAGACCGGACTATGGGCATTGTTCAAGAGAGAGTGCTCTCCTTTATAGATACCCATTCCACATCTCATCATGATGATGATGCTTTTATAGCTCTGATGCAGGAATTGGAAAGTGGAAGGAAAATGTTTGAGGATGTTGACACTCCCTATAAGATGATAAAACATTTCACTGATAAAATGTCTCTTGTGAAACCAACAGAGGTATTCCTGGGGCATAGGGCAGATACTATCGGAAAGAATGGAGAAAAGCACTGATCTCAGACACACGTTTCAATTATTGACACTATCAGATTTATTTTCTGCAGTGAGAAAACACATAGCCTGTACATGGAGTCTAATAGAAACATGGATGGTAAAATGCGAGACTATTGTGATGGTGCTCAGTTTGCTAGCCATCCTCTGTATAGTAGATATCCACATGCCTTACAGATACAACTTTATTTTAATGATGTAGAGACCACTAATCCCTTAGGTTCTAAAACCAAAATCCACAAAATGGGAGCTGTGTATTTCTCTTTGAGGAACATTCCTGTAGAGCACAACTCCTCTCTGGCAAACATTCATTTGTGTGTCCTTTTTAATTATATCGACAGGGAGACCTATGGGTTTGAGAAAAAACTAAAGCCTTTGTTAGAAGACATTAAATGTCTCAAAAGTCATGGCATTGCAGTTGAGATAAAAGGTCAAAACCATTTGCTTTCTCCTTTACCCTTTGCCTCCTCACAGCTGACAACCTTGCACGCCATTCCCTTTGTGTGTATTTGGAGAGTTTCTTGGTTAATATGTATTGTCAGTTCTGCTTAGCTGACAAAAAAAACTGCTCAATATATCTTTGAAGAAGATGAGTTTGAAAAGCGTACCAAGGACAATTATCAACAACATGTAATGCTGAATGATCCCCCTTTCACGGGCATCAAGCAGGACTCTTGTCTGAACTCACTTAAATACTTCCATGTAACAGAAGGTGTTTGTGTAGACATTATGCACGATGTATTAAAAGGGGTTGCCCTTTTAGAATTCAAGCTTATGCTACGACTTATGATATATGAGAACAAACTATTTACATTGGAGCAGCTTAACGATAGAATGTTGAGCTTTGACTATGGCTACATGAATGAGAAGAACAAGCCATCTGTAATTCTCAATCTTAGGACGAATGAAAATGCAGTCAGACAGCCAGCCAGCCAATGTGGTGTCTCCTCCTCTCTTTGCCGCTTCTGATAGGGGACCTAGTTGCTAGGCAGGATCCACATTGGAAACGGTTTCTTCTTTTGCGAGAAATATGCAGTATTATCCTTGCACCTGTGGTCACACCCGGACTAGGTGTGTTTTTAAAACACTTGATAATAGACCACCATAACATGTTTAAGATGCTCTACCCACACAGGCCACTCATCCCCAAGCAACATTTCATGACTCATTATGGTAGAATGATTGTAATGTTTAGGGGGCGCCCCGGTAGCTCACCGGGTAAGGTGGCGAAGGCTAGTCCTTCGCGCGGCGGATCAGGGTTCGATTCCCGGCTCCGGGTTCGATTCCCGGCTCGGGTCCTGTGTCGCATGTCCTCCCCTCTCTCTCTCCCACGTTTCCTGTCTCTCTCAAACTGTCCTGTCACATTAAAGCTGAAAAGCCCTAAAAAAATATCAAAATAAAGAATGATTTTAATGTTGTCAAGTTATTGTAACCAGGTGGTAAATAATAATTCTGTGTTCCCCAGGTGTTACGTTTCGTTTGTGGCTGTGTAGAGAATGTATTTTTCTTTTAGTTTTTCACGTGTAATTGCGTGGGTATCTGGGCTGCCTCCGATGCCGCATGTTCCAGTATTCCTGCGCAGTAAGAGAGGGTCTTTTGGTGAGAAGCACTGATCGCTGTAAAAAAAAAAAAGGCATGTCTTTGGAATCTAGAATAATCTGTGGTGGAATTGACATTGTTGGCGGGAATACCGGGAGCTCCATGCCGGAGACAGAACGTTGCTAGTGAGGATTACAGACTGGCATTTTGTGTACCAGTTTGGGAGGTATGGCCAGGCTTTAAGAGAAACCAACTAAGTCCACCAGTTTGTTCTTCCTGCCAATTTGGGGAATTTGTTGTCACTCTTTGATTATATGAGTGACATCACACAAAAAAATAAAGAACTCCCCCAGAAGCAACTGTGCCCGTTGTGTCCCTAAATTCCACGGGCTACATTATGGTGCATGCGCTGTGAAGGTAAACACTGTCCTTTGAAACGGCAAGCTCAGGTAGTCTGTAACTTTAAAAACATATCTAAAACACTGGCTTACAAGAACCAAATACAGAGCATGTACAACTGGACATTTGGGAAGCCACTTCAGAGAGAAATGTCGGTTCCAAATGCCTTCCCTGTTATTGTGGGATTTTAAGAACTCAGTGAGCTGCTCCTTGAAAAGTTAATCACAAAGAATGAAGATGTTGGCATTTTAAGCACTGTCCATGTTGCACACACAGTTGATGTGTTTGGTCAGTCCTATCGAACAGGGAGTGTCACTTAACTATGACACAAGAGGTGAACGTGTTTTTGGTGAAATAGTTCACATCCTTCCAGTGTGAGATGGAAGAGGTATTGTTTTTTGTCAGAATTTTATCAGCTGAATGTTTTTATGTTCATTACCACGCTTATGTGGTTGAAAAAAAATAATAATTTGAAATGGTTAATATAAATCAACTGGCAGATGTCGGACCATTAAACCTGTTATGTTTCCCATGGGCTGGAGACAGAGTTTTCTTAAATCCCAGTTACAAAATTATCTAAGTCTGACACATGATTCTGTCATCTTGTTGTTTTTACTATTTTTAAAAAATATTATTGTAAAGAAATTGAAATACAATTGTATAATTGTAAAGAAAATGTATTTGAACATATTAATTAAATACTTTTTTTCTACAGTTGGGTATTTGTATATTTAATTTCAAATATTAAGGAACAGAATTAACACATTTTACAGAATTAACACATTTTTTAACACTAATGAGTCTATATAAGGACTACACATGTTGTGTTCTATCTGACACAATCACTGTGTTAGAAAATCCAACACAACTAATGTGTTAAAACTCTCAACATGCTAGTTGTGTTAGCTGTGTTAAAAGTAACACAACTACGGTGTTGAGAGTTTTAACACAATAGTTGTGTTGGATTTTACAACACAGTGATTGTGTCAGATATAACACAAAATGTGTAGTCCTTATATAGACTCATTAATGTGTTGGGAATTGACATAACTTGTGTTGATATTAACACATCTGTTTTAAGAGTGTGCACTAACTAAGACTGAACAGGTATCCAGAGTAACTAGGACTGATGTGTAGTAACCAGCGTGACCTGAGCGTGCTCTGCCCAGCGTCTGCTCTGTGAGGTCTGGCAGCGTCGGCGTCGAGCTTGGCTGCCGACCGCCGAGTCCAGCTGCAGAGGAGAACATCACTGCAGCCGTTTTCCGTTCGAGATTACAACTGTCTTTTTGATGTTCTCCAGGAGATATATGACACAGATCTAGCTAGCTCGCACTCCTACTAGGGAGTGGATGTGCTGTACACACACACACGCACACACAGCTGCATACACACAGACACACACACACAGCCAGATACACACACACACACACACACACACACACAGTGCAGCACAGGTCTGGCTAGCCTAAATCATGGCTATCAGTCCAGGGTCTGGTTTGATGGGTATTACATAACATCAGAGATGGCCATCTCCTCTCCAAGCCCCCCCCCCCCCAACCCCTCTCCCCCTGTGATAGTGGAAACATCCATTACACGCTCCCTCTCTGGTGTGTGTGTGTGTACAGACGTCTCTATGTCTTCTGAAAAACACACTCTCACTCTTTTGCTTTCCAATTACTGTCCAATCTAGACTAGAACACAGTGTCTTTTTGTGTGTGTGTGTGTGTGTGTGTGTGTGTGTGTGTGTGTGTGTGTGTGTGTGTGTGTGTGTGCAAAAGAGAGAGAGAGAGAGAGAGAGGATGGGACAGACGATGAGGATATAATAAGGAATGAAAGAGAGCTAGACAGTTAAATACGATGAAGGAGTTGGAGGGGTGAGCATGGGAGAGAGGGAGGGGGATAGAGGGGGAGAGAGAGAGGGAGGGAGGGAAGAGAAAGACAGAGATAATGAATAATTTCTCCTGGCTTTCTCCACCAGGAAGCTAATTGTGAGGATCAAAGAACAAAGGCATTCACTCAGACATGATTGACTGGACATGAGCCAGAAAAACCTGCTTCTACCACCTCTGAGAAGGGAGGAGAGAGAGGAGAGAGGGAGGAGAGAGGGAGGAGAGAGGGAGAGGAGTAGGAGAAAGGGAGGGAAGGAATAGGAGGAGAGAGGGAGAGAAGGAGTAGGAGGGGGGAGAGAGAGGAAGAGGAGGAGAGAGAGAGGAGTAGGAGGAGAGGGAGAGAAGGAGTCACAGGGAGAAGAGAGAGGGAGAGGAGGAGTGAGGGAGGAGAGAGTCCGGAGTTGGAGAGAGGGAGAGGACTAGGAGGAGTAGGATGAGAGAGGGAGAGAAGGAGTAGGAGGGGGGGACAGAGGGTGAGGAGGAAAGAGAGAGGAGTAGAAGGAGTAGGATGAGAGAAGGAGGAGGAGAGAGAGGAGTAGGAGGAGAGAGGGAGAGAAGGAGTAGGAGGAGAGAGAGAGAGAGAAAGAGAGAGAGAGGAAACGAGGAGAAGACTGTTGGTGGGAAACAGCCCTGAGGGAAATCACAGGCTCAGTGCTCACAGCTGATTGGCCGTAAAACTGATCAATCACCATGGCTATCGTGCTCGACCAATCATAGGTGACAGTGACCTGGGATGAGAATTTGTGTGTGTGTGTGTGTATGTATGTGTGTGTGTGTGTGTGTGTGTGTGTGCCATACAGGATCACCTCTGACTCACCTCGATTAGATGAAATGATGCAGGAAGAGACAGAGGATTAGAAAGACAAGTGGGGTAACAGGAAATGAAAGACCAGAGAGAGAACGGGAGAGAGAGAGAAAAAAAGAGAGAGAGAGAAAGAAAGAGACAGAGAGAGAGAGGGAAATAGAGAGAGAAAAAGAAAGAGAGAAAGAAAGAGAGAGAGGGAAAGAGGACAGCAGAGTGAATCTAAGGTTTATAATGTTTTTCAGACAGGAAACGTATTTGTTGTTATGTACCCCCCTCCCCGAACTACCCCCCCCCCCCCCCCCACAGACACACACACAAAAACAGGTGTGCATGTGAATGTGTGTCTGTGGGGAAGACAGGAGGAAAACCAACCCAGTTATTTTACCCTAGAAAACCAACCCAACAGCTACATACACTTTTATAACTTCTAGTACCTGCTTTATACATATTGTTATAACCTCTACTACCTGCTATATAACCTATTATAACCTCTACTACCTGCTTTATAACATGTTATAACCTCTACTACCTGCTATATAACCTGTTATAACCTATACTACCTCCTATATAATCTGTTATAACATATACTACCTGCTATATAACCTGTTATAACCTCTACTACCTGCTATAACCTCTAGTACCTGCTACAGTATATAACCTGTTATAACCTCTACTACCTGCTATATAACCTGTTATAACCTATACTACCTCCTATATAATCTGTTATAACATCTACTACCTGCTATATAACCTGTTATAACCTCTACTACCTGCTACAGTATATAACCTGTTATAACCTCTACTACCTGCTATATAACCTGTTATAACCTCTAGTACCTGCTATATAACCTGCTATACCCTCTACTATCTGCTATTTAACCTGTTATAGCCTCTACCACCTGCTACACACACATGCATGCATACATATATACAGAAACACACACGCACGCACGCACACACACACACACACACACACACACACACACACACACACACACACCGCCCGAGAGCCCACTGAGGAGAGTTATCCTATTAGCGGCAGAGACATGGAACGGTGAGTAGCTGATTTATCTCTGTAGATTCTCTTTAATCTGTGTTTTAATCAATCTGGCTGCGTTATGAGATGAGTTATGGCACTCTGCTCTGCTCAGAGCCTGATGAAGAGACAGAGCAGAGCGGAGATGTATGATCACACACAGAGCCATCTCTCTCTCTCTCACACACACACACACACTCACGCACGCACACATGCACGCACGTACACACGTATGCACACACACAGACACGCACACACGTACGCACTCGCACACACACACACACGGACACACACACATACCTACACCATTAACTAGGAGAAATATGAGGCATGAAGGTGCTAATATCTGTCCTGTCACTCCTCATCCGACTCATCGGATGTGGGTTTTGGAGATAAGCCTTGTCATTGGCTTAACTACTGGCTTATCAGTGGTAACTGAGAATCTCCCGGCCAATCAGATTCAATCCAGACTCCTTCCCTTCTGCTATCTGTGTGTTACCATTTTCAAAGTCCCCTTCAACAACAACAACAACAACAACAACAACCTAGCAAAAGCTTCGCCTAAGATGATTGTGATTGGTTTAGAGAAATGCAGCACCCCTCCCATCCCCGAATGGTAGAGTCCAGCCAGACCATTCTCCAGCGCTGGCACAGCATAAACCAAGTGTGGAGATAGGTCTGGCTATGCAAGACTATGTCAATCCTAAACAGGGTGTATGTGTGTGTGTGTGTGTGAGTCTCCTTCTACCTCTCCTCATCTCCTCTACAGTAGCTCACATTCTCCCTCTTCTTCTCCCTTCTCCTTTCCTCTACCTCTCCTCTTCTCATCTTCCTCTCATGTCTTCTCCTCTCCTCCTCTCCCTCTATCTCTCCTGTGTGCGATGGGTTTATCACTTCATTAGCAGACGGGCTTGGACTCGTCTACACTGCTAAAACAAATGAAGGGAACACTTAATCATGCCAGTATAACACAAAGTCGATCAAACTTCTGGGACATCGATCTGTCCAGTTAGGAAGTGTAAACGATTGTGAAATTTACCTGCTTTGGTGCAAATGAACGTGACAACAGGTGGACAGGAGAGGCAACAGAAAGACAACCCCCCAAAAAGGAGCTGGTTTTGCAGGTGGTGGCCACAGACCGTTTCTCTCTCCTTATCCTCCCTGACTGATCTTTCTTTAGTTTTGCATACTGCTAGTGCCCAATCGGAAACAGATTTTTTTTTGTCAGAACATCATCGGACACCAGTGACCACTCGGTGAGTTTCCTGTCTTTGAAAACGAGAGTTCTTGATGTTTTTGAGGGATGTTGTCCATGCACCTATGGATCCATTGATTGTATTAGCGACGACGGGCTATATCTCGAGAGTGCACCGTTTGACAAAACTTTGACATCAGCCGTTGTATATGATCGTAAATAACCTTTTAACGTGGCTTATAATGCTAAATTCCAAATCTGTCCTTAAAAGATTCAGATTTACATTGAACGTTTTAATGTCATTTTGTTCTCGACGAATTACACAATGTAATCAATAAAGATTTTCAACTTGAATATTTCATTCAACGAGATCCATTAAGTGTTCCCTTAAAGGACAATGCTCGTTTTTGACAACCTGGGGCTTCATTTATAAACGTTGCGTAAGTACAAAAGCATGCGTAACCCATGCTGAGCAACTTTCTACGCAACTTTCGGTATTTATAAAAAACGTGCTTAACGATAAGTTGGCGGAAGGTGTGTGTAACTCTACGCACACTCCGACCCTCCTGTAACTACGATAAGCACGTTTCTGGAGAAAGGGGAAAACGCGACTCCGATGGCAGAGGGATGAAACTCGGGAAAATCTGCGAAACGCATGACATATTGAATAATAAATACATCGGTCGCTGCAAAAAACCCTCCAATGTGTCACACAGTTTACACGGAATCAATCGCCACCGTAGCCTAATTACGAAATAATGTCATTGCTTTGGATGTGTCTGTGAATTGACCCATTTGTGTCATAATATAATGTTATGTTGTAGGCCTATTCATTTATAGGCTATCCCGAGAAGCATCACGGGCAGTAGCCTATGAATAAAAGCCACATTACGTTGATAACACAACACGACACGAGCCTATAGCTTATCATAGTAATGATTCTGTATGTCGATAGCCCACAACTATGAGGCCTATACCGCACCAAACAAATGTTGCATTCGGCGTTGAAGTATATTTATTCAGTTAAACATTTATTTAGTTAATTATTCGTATGTTTAATTATCCACCTATTCATTCGTTAATGTATTTATGTATTTATAGCCTATATTTGATTAGGCTTTTATGTAAACCCGAATGACCACTGCGGCAAGCCGCAATTACAATGATGTTGAGCGGAGAATGGAAATGTCCTACTTAAGTGTAGGCTACATTAGGCTATATTGTACATCATCATATATCCTCATATTGTCTTGTGATTGTCATGTAGCAGGCATGCGAGGAATGTGGGCCTAAAAACGCATGTCATCCCAATGCTCACATGCCGCTTTGGTAGAATTGGCTGTGCGCATGGAGGTGATGCGTCTCCAAGTTGTAAGAACACAAGGGAGCAAGTTAGATTATTATTTTGCCGAATCGTCATGTGTGTTGCTATAATAACGCTTTATAGAATCACATGAAACTCATCCATGGACCCCATATATTTACAAGACCTCGATACAGGCACTGATATAGCTGGATTATAGTAGGCCATGACGCACGGGGCCTTGGATATGCCGGGACTTGGCACAGATGTTCTAATATGTGCTTGGCTATCCCGCAACATCCATTAGAACACGCAGCTTCTATATGCCTACAGAATGTTTTGAGAAAGTATGTGAAATGCATGATATCTCGGTTATCACTCACCGAGATAACTTTGGTGTAATTCGGGGGCCTGTAGAAGAAATTTAAAATCCAGCGTGAGCCAATCATATCTATGATTAGCATGATCATAGCAGCTTCATTGCTAAAAGCATAGCAAATGTTAGCCGACGTCATTACATATGACTTCCTATCCAATCAGAGGCAGAGTAGGGCGGGTCTTCCTATGGTGACGTGTTTTCCGCCGAGTTCGCAGGACTCATGAACGCGCGCCCAGCGTCCCCGAGGCTCGTGCACAGCACGTTTCAAATGGGCTCGATACAGGTATTGGTGGCTTCAAAAACAAAAAAACCCAATCGAATTAAAAGTTTATTGATTAGATTGGTCTCTGATGCTGAATGATATGCAAATGAAATAGGTGGTATTCATTCTGTTTCGAACTCGGCGGGTTAGCCGCGAACTTCATGCCACAACGATAGACCCTGTCTCTGGGTGGACAGCTGTTCAACTCGCCTGGGACCAGGTCCCCTGGAGATATTTCGCCTCGCTGCACATCGCGTTGTTGTGAACAGAATGAATGCCACCTACTAGCAAACAAAACATGGTCAGTCACAATTATACTGTTAAAACTAAGATGCCTGGATAAAAAAATATGTTTTCCAACGGATATATTTGACGAAAGTAGATTAATCAGCAAGCCGCTTTTCATCGCTAACTCAGAGCGGAGAGAGCCATGAACGCAATCTGTTCGTGGACTACAAGAACGCGTCATTGATACCTTTGACTGCGCATGTCAAAGGTATCAGTGACGTGTTTCTTTCAAAGATGGCGCGGTTCAATAGGGCTTCACTCTTTCGAGCAGTCAGTGAATGGAGTGACCCTATCCAGTTCTATTAATACATCCATGGTTCAGATGGCTCTAGCTCAAAAAGTATTTATGTCAGCTTAGACATTTAGATGGCTAGAATCAAGACAAATAGACAAACAGTTTGATGTATAATATGTCCCGTAATACTTTCGGATGTATTATATTATGGAGCTACGAACACACAAAAAGTCTGCAATGGCACATCGAAGAGAAACACAGACATCAACGCTGACCCAATCGGCCTTCACTGTGGTAAATGTGGAATCTGGAATGCGATTGGACTAACAAAATGTTAATCACCCATAGACCCATAGATATCTATGGAAGGGAGGCTAGCCTCCCTTGCGGTAATTTTTCAGCGTTTTGGCCAATCACAAATTAGCAAGAAAAAAAAGCATTACATTGATTTAAGAGAAAAGAACCCGCCCTAAGGGAGGCTAGCCTCCCTTCCATAGATATCTATGGGTCCTCCAGCTGCATGTTATAGATGTCACTGTTGGAGCTTTAGAATTTCAATAATGGGTTTTTATCCATAGGAAAAACCTGCTTTATGAACAAAACTGAGATAATATTAATTATGAATAAATAATTTCATATATTTATATTTTAATCCCTCTCTTCTCTCCAAAAACTGAGGAGGACTGTCCTCCTGTACCTCAATGGACGAGCCTCCACTGGTGAGGACAGCTCCCAGAGCAGAGGCTTGTGGGAGAAGATACAGACAGCTCCCAGGTTAAGGATGTGTCTTTAACACCTACTGCTCTCTCTCCCTCTATCTCTCCATTTCTCCCTCTCCCTCTCTCCATGTCTATCTCTCTGTCTGATCAGACACTGAGCAAGAGCAACTGAGACTGGCCTCAGGCAACAGGTACGTAGAGAGAGAGAGGGGAGAACGAGGGGGAGATGGAGAGAAAGAAAGAGAGAGAGAGTGAGTTGAATTGAAACTGAATTGAAACTGAATTGATGATTACTTCACACATTGGAAAGACTCAACCAAAGATCTGAACAAGCTAGTTATTTGGCCCCAAACCATGAATACACATGGCTCAAACCTTGACTGATGTAAAGACTACGTGAACAACAGCCCTGCTATCCAGAAACGCTGCCCTAGACAGACCTGGCTCTCCAGAAAAGAGGCTAGGAACCCATTGAAAACAAAATGAGTTAGGATCCGACGTGCACTTTTTAACCTCTTGCCAACTATATTAGATAATATTAGAAAGGTTTATATATTTTGTATGAACATATTAGAAACATTTATATTTATATTAATATAGAACCATTTTCCACAGGTCACACGAAGGAGATATATAGAGAGAGGGAGAGAGAGGGGGGAGAGAAAGAAGAGAGATGGAGGGAGATACAGAGAGAGAAATGGAGAAAGACGAGAGAGAGATACTGTATAAGGATAAGGATGGTGTATAAGGATGGCGTATAAGGATGGCGTATAAGGATGGTGTATAAGGATGGTGTATAAGGATGGTGTATAAGGATGGCGTATAAGGATGGTGTATAAGGATGGTGTATTGGTGTATAAGGATGGTGTATAAGGGTCATGTTGTTGCTCTCTTCTGTAAACTAATGGTGAGTGAATCACTCTGGTAGAGCATGATGATGAAGATGAGGATGAGAATAATAAAACTTTATTTGTATAACACTTTTCATACAAATAAATGCAGCTCAAAGTGCCTTGCCTTGCCTTCACATAAAAAAAGACATAAAATGAACAAAAATCCGGAAAATAAGATAGAAGATAAAACACACTAAAATATATAGATAAGAAATCCAGTAAGTAAAATACAACAATTTAATAAAATATTGTACTGGAGAGATATACATTTTAAAAAGTGCCGTAGCACACAAGTGCAAAAGGAGCTAGTTAAAAGCTAAAGTGAAGAGATATGTTTTTAGCTTTCTTTTAAAAGTATTCAGCAAGCTGTCTTCCCTGATACAGGTATCTATAGGTATTGCATTTGTATTATAATGAAGTATTTGTATAATAATAAGGCATTTGTATTATAAATTAGGTATTTGTATTCCAATGAAGTTCTTGTATTATAAATTAGGTATTTGTATTATAATTAAGTATTTGTATTTTAAATTAGGCATTTGTATTAAACATATTTGCATTCTAAAGGAAAATATCCCAGATGATGGAGCCGGATATAACAGAAGCTATTTTGTAATAATGGGTTCCCATGTTGATGCCAGTGAGCGGCCTACTGGCTGTGCAGCTGTTTTATGGGGAGTATTCGAGTAACCCAGTCCTTACAGCGCCAGTTGAAAACATCTCTCCAGCGGGCACACCTCTGTGAAACGTTTTAGTTCTGCTTTCCTAAACTTTTTCTACCTCTCTAACCCTAAAACTAACCCCGATTTGAAGAGTGTTTTACATGCCTAAACCTTTCTACAGCAGCACTCTCTGGCCTCAGAAGGAGCTCAGGTTGAGCGCCCTCAGAGGGCCTCTGGCTCGGTTAAAAACAGAGCATTCTGGGAGGGTATCAGCTCTCCACGAAATCTTAACCACTCTGACTTCCTGTCTGGCTTTGACACCACCCCTGCTGTTGCACAGAGAGAGAAGGGGGGGATAGAGACAGAGAGAGAGAGAGAGAGAGAGAGAATGAGGGAGGCAGAGAGGGAGAGAGAAAGAAACGGGGGGAGGGAGAGAGGGAGAGATAATAGACAGAGTGAAAGAGTGAGAGGGAGGGAAGGAGGGAGAGAGACAGAGGGAGGGAGAGAGAAAGATAATAGACAGTGAAAGAGTGAGCGAGAGGGAGGGAGAGAGAGAGAGAGAGGGAGAGACAGAGGGAGAGAAAGGGATTGAGGGGGGAGGAGAAACAGACTGAGATACTTTTATTCTTTCATCGATCTGGGGAGAATGAACCGGCCAACGGGGCTCCTCTACTCTCCCCTCTGTGTGTGTGTGTGTGTGTGTGTGTGTGTGTGTGTGTGTGTGTGTGTCTGCGCTGAGAGAGAGCTCCTGTGTTGAAGCAGATATTCTGGCAGAGCTTCACTCTGTCTGGCTGGTGACTCCACATGGCCGACTTTAGCCGCTGTGTGTGTGTGTGTGTGTGTGTGTGTGTGTGTGTGTGTGTGTGTGTGTGTGTGTGTGTGTGTGTGTGTGTGAGTAGCTGACTTTAACCTTCTGCTGATCTGATCTCCTGCATGGGAGAAGTTCCTCTCGGAGTCTCAGTCTGACTCTTAAACACTCACACACTCACACACACACACACACACACACACAACCTCCTTTCTCCTCTAGTTGCCACTGAAGGTGAGCAACTGTCTGTAAGGCGATTGTTTTGAGGAGGGTGAAGAAGAGGATATATAATAGCAGTCATTTCCCGTGTTAAGGTACCTGTAAAAAAAATAAAAAAGCGTACTCAGGTATAAAATTGCGTTCCATGGCGCTGGGTGTTGGGCCGTGTTCCTCTGAGTGTAGCGGGTAGATGGCGGCGAGATGGCCGCCACCTTCGTCTGGATCCTCCTCTTCCTCTCCCCCGTCTCACGGTTCCACACCGAGGGCTCCGTCTCACCAGCGCCTGGGCGATGCCAACGCTGGTGATTGAAAACTGCCCGTTTATGAATCTAATTTGTTCCGCTTATACATTTCCCCCCCGCTCACAGGAAATGCATGTGGAATGTTTAGAGAGCGGAGTGACTGCTCTGTCCGGCACATGCTCTCTCTCTCTCTCTCTCTCTCTCTCTCTCTCTCTCTTTCTCTCTCTCTCGTCCATTGTTCCGTGTTTATATTACCCTGTTCTGACGGCGATTTTCCTGGCCCGGCTGGACTGATCAATTTCATGAACAGAGTACAAACATGCCCAAAATGCCTTCGGAGCAGAACCAGTTGCACCCGCCCCTCGTACGTGAATGGTCCCCCCTGCCCCTCGTAGGGTGAATGGTCCCCCCTGCCCCTCATAGGGTGAATGGTCTCACCCGCCCCTCGTAGGGTGAATGGTCCCCCGTGCCCCTCATAGGGTGAATGGTCCCCCGTGCCCCTCATAGGGTGAATGGTCCCCCCCGCCCCTCGTAGGGTGAATGGTCTCACCCGCCCCTCGTAGGGTGAATGGTCCCACCCGCCCCTCGTAGGGTGAATGGTCCCCCCTGCCCCTCGTAGGGTGAATGGTCCCACCCGCCCCTCGTAGGGTGAATGGTCCCCCCTGCCCCTCGTAGGGTGAATGGTCCCCCCCGCCCCTCGTAGGGTGAATGGTCCAACCTGCCCCTCATAGGGTGAATGGTCCCCCGTGCCCCTCGTAGGGTGAATGGTCCCCCCTGCCCCTCGTAGGGTGAATGGTCCCCCCCGCCCCTCGTAGGGTGAATGGTCCCCCCTGCCCCTCGTAGGGTGAATGGTCCCACCCGCCCCTCGTAGGGTGAATGGTCCCCCCCGCCCCTCGTAGGGTGAATGGTCCTCCCTGCCCCTCGTAGGGTGAATGGTCCCACCCGCCCCTCGTAGGGTGAATGGTCCCACCTGCCCCTCGTAGGGTGAATGGTCCTCCCTGCCCCTCGTAGGGTGAATGGTCCCACCCGCCCCTCGTAGGGTGAATGGTCCCCCCCGCCCCTCGTAGGGTGAATGCTTATAAAGTGATTAATGTCGCACAGAAATGGAAAATGCATTCTGTCCCATTTTGGTTCACATAATTGGTCATAGTCAACGATGTATGTTTGTAACAAATTACAAAATTCTACTTTTGTTGTAATCTTATATCAAAGTATATAATGTCTTACTTCCTGGAAAACGGTAGATCACGTGCAATTACGACAACAGGTACCTTAGATTTTAGGCCAATAATCTCACGACATCCACCCGTCAATCAACACTATCATTCTATCGAATCTGTCTAAAGTTCTTAAAACCCGTCCACTTGTCAATGTTCCAATCAAATTCCTCTAAACATATATCCACCCTCAAAGCTTGTTTGCGTCGGAAATACGTCAAACTACGGAAGTTGGATGATCTCAAACATCCGTTTCTGTGCGTCTTTAAGTGAAAGTTTGTGCATGGCTCTGCGTGCTGTGAGCTCCGTATGCAGAGAGGAACAACTCTTCATTCTGACCTCCAGCCTTCATAGTTCTCCACTCACTTCTTATTATATAAAACTTACTATTATATCAACTCTTTAAAATGTCAACTTACATCTCAACTCACTAATATACCGTATAGTATGAACTATTTCAAATCGCTATTATAAGAACTCAGATATTGATTCACAAACATCTCAACTCACAAATATACAAACTAACTAATATTTAATATATGAACTCAGTAATATATAAACTCACTATTATTTCAACTCACTAGTACAGTATATCACTAGTATAAATGCTCTCATATTTCTACTCACTAATATAAATTTACCAGTCTATACATTTTATACAATAAAAACTCATGTACAAACATTTCCACTCACTAATAATGTAAGTACATTCTCTAATATCTACTCACTAATATATGTATAACTCACTATCATCTTAACTAATATATACTCACTAATATCTCAACCCACTCATATGTAAGCTCACTAATATTTCAACTCACTCATTGATATATAAACTCGGCAATAAATAAAATCACAAATACCTCCACTCAATAAAATCTCTACTCACTAAATCTCAACTCACTAGTACAGTATATACACTCACTAAATCTCAACTCACTAGTACAGTATATACACTCACTAATATCTCAACTCACTAGTACAGTATATACACTCACTAATCTCAACTCACTAGTACAGTATATACACTCACTAATATCTCAACTCACTAGTACAGTATATACACTCACTAATATCTCAACTCACTAGCATACAGTATAAACTAATTAACATTTAAACTCACCAAGGGCCCGTAAGTTAGGCATTATAAGGAGACAGTCAACTATTTGACACAATTTTATGTTTGATATTTTTTGTTGCTGTACCACTAACCCCTGAAGTCGCACTGCTATGTTAGATAGAGACAGCGTCTTCCTCACACTGTCAACATGTGTTACCAGCATGGTCCCTGATGTCTTAAAAACAGGGCGGACAGTAACACATAACATCCATAAAATCCTCGAAAAAAATCAACAAAAAACTTAAAGAATACCCAAAATATACAGTAAGAAAACAAAGTTGTGAAACTCCAATCCCTGTTAAACAGTCCCCTTTTCAGTCACTGCCAATACAGTACAGTACATCCTAACAGCATCGCACTGATAAAACAGAATGATACAAAAATAAACATAATTATGATCCCATGACCTGCCTGTTATTATCCATCTGGTCATCTTACCCCAGAGATGAGCCCAACCGGGCCAGTAAATACACCCCCGCCCCCAGCTAGCTCTCCGCTAAATAACCTGCTGCAGCATTAATTAAGCCTTTATTTAAACAGGTAAAATCACATTGAGACCCAGGGGCTCATTTACAAGGGTGACCTGTATATGCATGGTGAGTGAAACAATATAAAAATATCAAACAGAACATTTTGTCAAATGGGGGTGACCTATCCCTTCAAAGGAATAATCTATAAGTTAAATTCCTTTTTTAAACTGGTGCCCTGATTATAAACCATCTCTTCACGCCCTCAAAGTGATCAAAGCGGATCCAGCAGTAGGCTTGGGTTGTTGTTGTTGTTTAAGTGAACTAAGGGAGCAAAGCTCACAGCCTCTAGTCTCCAGTTATTAACCCTGTCCTGATAGCCCAGACCGCTGTGTACCCATCATGCAACACTATCTGACCACCAGGAAGAGGACCTAACTGAAACCTAAGTGAATGATGATCATCTGGGGATGACAGATCAGTACTTGTCCACCCTGACTAACAGATTAGAAATACAGCTAGTAGACAAACAGTAGGGGTGCCTCGCCTCTAAACTAGAGCAATGCTCCTTGGCAGAGTAGACTATCCTTGTAAGTACAGAATCTGGAGGCCATGAACAGCACTTTAACAGGAGGTAACTCACCCAAGACATGCTCTAGATAGATAGATAGATAGAGAGATAGATAGATAGATAGATAGATAGATAGATACATAGATACATAGATAGAGAGAGAGAGAGGGAGAGAGATAATGGAGGGAGAGAGAGACAGAGGGAGACAGCGAGGGAGAGAGAGAGAGAGAGAGAGGGGAAAGATGACACTAACAGTATGACAGGAGAGTTGAGAGGGGAAGCCACAGACAGGCACTGCTGCAGATATCCTGTCAAACACCATGACACACCAGCCATGATCACTGGGTAAATTAGACTGACAGCTCCTCTGTCTAGGAACGTCTAATTAGCACTGTTACACTCGCTTCATCCCGTTGCGCACCACGCCAGTGAAGCGTTTATTTACTTTCCAGGATAACAGAGACATGTTGGACACTATTGAAAGGAACGTTAACGAGGAATAGAGCCATATCGGACAGAGCACCAGTTTAATTAACATTCACAGAGTATGGAATAACACGCACACAATACTAGTACTCTCACAGCACCAAGATGAATCCTTTAAATCAATGCACCCTCACATCTCATATTCCCTCTCTTCCAATCCGGAGATGGAGCAGAAAATAAGGAAAGTCTGTGGAAAGTCTTGTGTCCTGCTGATTCCTTCAGCATAACTCAGCCATTGTCTACTAACCTAGAAAACTCCATAGGCTGCTTCCTATGCGAACAATCGCCATCCTGCAACAGAAGATTGAATTCTAATCCCCCTTTGTGCTCCGACAGCACATGCTGAACAGAACTTTATGAAAAGATTTTGTTCAAAAACACAGTGAAGAAAGGTTGTGCACGCAAAGTCACAGATTCACACGCACACACACACACACACACACACACACACACAAACACACACACACACACACACACACACACACTGTACCAGTTACTTATAATAACGTGCGAGAAACAGAGGGCATAAATGTGTGTCCAGATGCCAGTGAAAACCCCCTTTTCAAAGCAAGTTTTAGAATCTTATTTTACCCACATGGTTTTCCCGGCCATGGCTGAAGGATCGTTGCCAGCTCTGCCTGTGGTTACTGAACACGATAAGCAACATACTGAGAAGGAAAAACGGGTTAAAACCAGAAAATATGAACATCAAACGTGTTCTTTGTGCTTCAGGCTGATCTGATCTGAGCGATATTCCCTTCATGATAAGACAACACGGTTAAATCTTCTGTTCTCTGGAAGAGTTAGATCATACAGGGAAGAGTTAGATCAGGGAAGAGTTAGATCAGGGAAGAGTTAAATCATACAGGGAAGAGTTAGATCATACAGGGAAGAGTTAGATCATACAGGGAAGAGTTAGATCAGGGAAGAGTTAGATCAGGGAAGAGTTAAATCATACAGGGAAGAGTAAGATCATACAGAGAAGAGTTAGATCATACAGAGAAGAGTTAGATCAGGGAAGAGTTAGATCAGGGAAGAGTTAGATCAGGGAAGAGTTAGATCAGGGAAGAGTTAGATCAGGGAAGAGTTAGATCAGGGAAGAGTTAGATCACACAGGGAAGAGTTAGATCATACATGGAAGAGTTAGATCAGGGAAGAGTTAGATCATACAGAGAAAAATTAGATCATACATGGAAGAGTTAGATCACACAGGGAAGAGTTAGATCATACAGAGAAGAGTTAGATCATACAGGGAAGAGTTAGATCAGGGAAGAGTTAGATCAGGGAAGAGTTAGATCATACAGGGAAGAGTTAGATCATACAGAGAAGAGTTAGATCATACAGGGAAGAGTTAGATCATACAGAGAAGAGTTAGATCATACAGGGAAGAGTTAGATCAGGGAAGAGTTAGATCACACAGAGAAGAGTTAGATCAGGGAAGAGTTAGATCAGGGAAGAGTTAGATCACACAGAGAAGAGTTAGATCATACAGGGAAGAGTTAGATCACACAGGGAAGAGTTAGATCAGGGAAGAGTTAGATCATACAGGGAAGAGTTAGATCATACAGAGAAGAGTTAGATCATACAGGGAAGAGTTAGATCATACAGAGAAGAGTGAGATCATACAGAGAAGAGTTAGATCATACAGAGAAGAGTTAGATCATACAGGGAAGAGTTAGATCACACAGAGAAGAGTTAGATCATACAGGGAAGAGTTAGATCATACAGAGAAGAGTTAGATCATACAGGGAAGAGTTAGATCAGGGAAGAGTTAGATCACACAGAGAAGAGTTAGATCAGGGAAGAGTTAGATCATACAGGGAAGAGTTAGATCATACAGGGAAGAGTTAGATCATACAGGGAAGAGTTAGATCATACAGAGAAGAGTTGGATCAGGGAAGAGTTAGATCATACAGGGAAGAGTTAGATCAGGGAAGAGTTAGATCAGGGAAGAGTTAGTTCATACAGGGAAGAGTTAGATCATACAGGGAAGAGTAAGATCAGGGAAGAGTTAGATCACACAGAGAAGAGTTAGATCATACAGAGAAGAGTTAGATCATACAGAGAAGAGTTAGATCACACAGGGAAGAGTTAGATCAGGGAAGAGTTAGATCATACATGGAAGAGTTAGATCATACAGAGAAGAGTTAGATCATACAGAGAAGAGTTAGATCACTACAACAATCCTCCCTCCTAAGCACTTATTGTATTATATTATATTGCACTGTACTTTAGATTGCTATTCTTTAGATTGCTATGCCTTCAGCACTAGATTATGCTCTTCGTCACTTGTTTTAGAAAGAAGATGCACTTGTGAGTTCTGGCAAGTAGTAGTACATTGGCTTTTCCTAAGTTGAATGCAATTATTGTTAGTCGCTTTGGATAAAAGCGTCTGCTAAATGACTGTAATGTAATCATACAGGGAAGAGTTAGATCATACAGAGAAAAACAGGATGTTTCAAGGTTCACCTTTGTTTTATTTTATTTCATTTCTGTCACTCACTCACTCACTCACTCACTCACTCACTCACTCACTCACTCACTCACTCACTCACTCACTCACTCACTCACTCACTCACTCACTCACACACACACACTCACACACACACACACACACACTCACTCACTGCATTTGTATGTTATAGTTCTTAGGTAGTCTACTCACTCTGTCTCAAACTCTCTCTAAGATCGTAGCCCTTCCGGACCTCTACATGCATCCTGGACCTGCCACCCTCCCGCCCTGGTTCTTTGCCGAGGCCCTCCAGCTAACAGAGAGTCGGGGGACAGAGTCCCACACGGCCGACCACAGACTAACCTGACGACAGGAGGGAATATGATATCACTGGAAACTCATCAGAGATGATCTCTCGGACGTGTCTCCTGGTTAAGAAGAATACGCTCACTGTAGCGTCGCCATGCGGAATTAACTTGCCTGGACTCCGACACGGCTTTAACGTCATCCGAGAGAGGCAGTTTGTGGCACAGCAGAGAACATAGAGGCATTGAAGCACATTGGATAAACAGACAACAACAACAACAACAACAATCCCACGTGAATCTATAGCAGCCGTCGTAAACATCATCACGGCACAGGCAGACATGTACAGTAACTGTACACCAGCAGTCGCAATGAATAGCGAGTATACTGTACATTTCCTGTGTAGTCACATACCCCCCCCCCCCCCCCCTAGTCCATGTAGGCCATTTCACACCCTCTAGTCCATGTAGGCCATTTCACATTCCCTAGTCGATATGTAGGCCATGTAGGATATTTCACATCCTCAAGTCAAGTCAAGAAAACTTTATTATCCCATAGGGGCAAATTGTAGCACAGCCAGCAATAAACAAACAATTAACAGTTAATACAATATAAAATAAAATACAAACACATCACAGTGAGTTATCCCTAGCCTAGTTCATGTAGTCTATTTCCCATAGTCCATGTAGGCTAGTTCATGTCCTAGGCTATAGTTCACCCCCCACTCCCCAGGCTGCTCAGTCCATGTAGGCCTATTTCCCCAGACCCCCCGTGGCTACCGCGTCTTGTTTAGGTGCAGCTGCTGTCACAACACAGCCATTACATGCATCGTGTATGATAGTATCAAGTCCCAGCAGATACGAGCCCCAGATTGTACTTGTGATCAGTCCCACCGTAACCCCCCGTTCCCGCTCGGCCCCGAGCAGGTCTGCTGCTGGCTCTGTCCCTTTAAGAGCGGCCCGGCTGGGGTGGCGCTCTCTCCGCAAGGGCTTCTTGATATTAATAGTGTTGGTGTCTTGAAATTGACGTAATGCCTGGAGTCTGAGGTCCTGTCAAGCGATAACATTTCTGATAAAGAACCGAGATCACTGCAAAGTCCTTTTCATCCAGCAGACCCAGCCGGGTTCGAGATACACACTCACCAGTAGTCCGCACTCGAAATCCTGTCTCCCCTCTGACAAAACAGCAAATAATACACCGAGATCAACAAACAAACAACACAAAGACGGTTCACGGCTTAAGCCAAACCTCCACCATCTTTCAGACTGCAAAGACTATTGCTATTTAATCAACAGGTAAGGAGAAAGCGACTGGATGCACGTAAGCGAGAGAATAGATGTGTGTTTGGAGTCGGTCTGTCGGAGAATGCTGATCGCTTGTAGAGAATGAATGTTATGTAATGAAGGGAGCGCGAAGGGATTCGGTGAATCAGTTGTGATCGCACTTTGCAGTGAAACAAACTCGTCGGATTTCACATGGCATGTAGGTTTTGTTGGGTGAAACGCATGAGAAATAGAAATTGCTTGCTTGGATCAGTAGGGTTAGTAGAATGATCACGTCTGAGCCGAGGAGGGGGTAACGTGCCAGTAGGTTGGGGGCTTATAGCCTACTTTTCCTTATTTCATTGAATTAGATTGGTTTCATTCGGGGATGCTGGCGGATTGGTTCAGAGTTATGCATCAGAAATTATCTATATAGGTAAGGTACATGTGTAAAAAATAGTGTTTTTGATGATATTTGTAGTGATAGTCTAGTAAGGTGAAACATTAGATTGGGCGCATCGCGTGCTTCTGTGTTCATTGTTCGCTATGAGAGAGAGAGAGCGCGTGGTTAAGAGGGCTTGTAAAGTTATTAATTCATCTGGGACTTTATCAAACTTTCTCCCAGGTGTGTTTATAAAGCTTTGAGAGGTACACGGTACATGTCGGGAAACTCAATAACCGTTTTCCCCTCAACTTATAAAACTTTCCGTAGCTGATGTTCCTCAAAGATAAGAAAACGCGTAGGCATGGCAACACTCAGAGGACTAGAGACTATTCCGCTGA
The DNA here is from genome assembly GCF_949987555.1 of Borostomias antarcticus. Classification (NCBI taxonomy): domain Eukaryota; kingdom Metazoa; phylum Chordata; class Actinopteri; order Stomiiformes; family Stomiidae; genus Borostomias; species Borostomias antarcticus. The sequence continues at coordinate 102,373 of NC_140269.1, forward strand.
GCACAATGAGAGAGAGAGAGTTTACTAATGCTCTCCTATCTCTGTTCAACTTTACACATATATTCTGGTGGTTTCCACCCTGTTTGTAACTTTTTATTGGTTTTCACACACTATAGTTGCTAGTTTAAAATACTAATACTCGTTTCAGTTTACTTCAAATGCTCTCCTATCTCTGTTCCAACTTTCCAACAATATTCTCTTGGTTTCCCCCCTGTTTGTAACTTTTCATAGGTTTTCCCACACTATAGTTGCTTGTTTAAAATACTAAGTCTCGTTTCAGGGAAACAGTGTCACAAAGTTTTTGTGGTAGGTTGACTTTATTAGTGATTTGGTATTTTCACTTCTTCATCCATCTCAGTAAATGCAACAGTAAGCAGGTTTAAATAGAAAAGTAGGCTAACTCAGGAAAAGGGATTTCTCTGCCCCTGTGTTGGTGGTTGGCTGTAGTCTTCTCAGTGTGGAAAAGTGTAGCCTATAGCTGGAGTGGAGTTCAGAAACTAGGATTTCAGCCACATAACTGGACAATATGATGAGTTAGTCAACCATCAAAAAACAAACTCAACTTGATTTATTTGTTTTATTTTTTATTTGTCTGTTAAACTCATTGGAATACATTTATTTGATATCTTATTGGTTGTTAAGATCAATTGCAATATCAGTTATTTTTCTGAAGTGTGCGAGACTGATTTGGGTCTTTTCCTGGACATCAGCTGCTACTGTGAGAAACATTTGGTGTGTGAAGTGTTGAAAGGCTAACCATATGTCAAACAGTGAATTAAAACATTAGAACACTGTTAAAAGTACCAAGCAATATCCAGACTGCAGTGTCATGTAAGTGTAGGCGTTCATCTTAGCATATATATTTATTTCTGTCCTTAAGTCTATATCTACTTACGCATTACTATTTATTTAATGAGTTGAGATTATTATTTTTGTGTGTGAGCTCCAGTCAGGTTGAACACTCTCCTCCCCGACCCAGTCTGTATAGTGTTGTTGTTGTTGTTGAGATGCCCATTCTGCCACCCACAACTTCTTCAGAGATGCTTGAACACTGAGAACCCAAGAACGACCGGTAATGTGTGGAAACCCTGTGTGTTCAGAGGAGCTCGCTGTCAGTGGGAGGCTGATTGTGACGTGGCTCAACAAACACACGTTACTCATCATATTGGGAGACGGAGAGAGAGACACACACACACACACACTGAGGGAGTGAGTTTCAGAAAGCACAGGCCTAAACGTCGAAGCGTTCTCGGTTGTTTTTAAGCCTGGGTTACCTGACAGCGTCTCAGCCTCTGGTGAACTCTCTCCTTCTCGCTAGTCTCTCTTCAACAGCATCTCCGTTTGCCCCATGGTGCTCAGCCCCGCAGCGAGCCTCCCATCTTCCTCCCCAAGAAGATCAACTCTAAAAACTCAAATCTGTCCTGCCCCGCCAGGTCTATTAAATCTGATACTTTTCACACAGCTCCAAAAAGGGAAACACTTTTCTAGCATTTTATCAAACAAATCCTACAATGTTAACCGCTACCCATTATTGTCCGAAAAAAATATAGTGGCTTTAAAAGTCGGTAAAGAATGTTAAAAAATACTTTTTATTTTCTCCTGGAGATGATTGTGGTGCTATGCAGGGCGGTGTGAGAGGAGAGAAAGGGCTCTGCTAGCATGATAAGCCTGCTCTGTTTGAAGTGGTGAATAGCGCTAGGTATATTTGAAATGTAAATAAGGCCTCCACATCTGTGAGTTCTTTGGCGGGGGGTGAAAGATCAGCCCTGTATAGCCGGGAACTTTACGGCTGACAGTTGAATTTGGGTCCGGGCCGGCGGGTGAAAGCGCCAGTGGGGGTTTGCATTTGTTCAACATGGCTTTTTAGAGCGGTGGTCTGGAGGAGGGGGGGGGGGGGGGGCTGTGACGAAGGCCCCTCACATTGTGCTCCTTTGTGGGGAGGAGATTCCCCGTGTAGGTGCTGCTTCCCCTGTTCTTCTGGATGACAAAGGTGCATCTCAGAGACTGTGGCTGCGGAGTAGAAGGGTGGTGCTGGGGGAGAAGGAGCAGGATATTATGCCGGAGGAGGCTGTGGAGGATGTGAGACGCTTCACAGAAGAAGACCATGAGATGAGAAAAAACAAACGCTGCATTTAAAAAATAAAGTTAGACTGATGAGTTTTTAGGATCCTCCATTCTCCTCTCTCCAGGCTGCTGGGACGCGTCTCTCTGTGAGAGAGAGAGAGAGCAACTCTGCTGTTTTCTCTCAGGGAAATGGACGAGGCCTGAAAACCAAAAAGTCCCCGGCTGTACTCGGCGCGTCTCACTTTTATTTAATTTATTTTTTGTATTTTTTTTATTACCGCAAATACGATCTGTGACTATCAACAGGTTATAACTTTGCTCTCTGTTCCCGCTGAAAGTGAATTAAAATGAGACAAATATGTAGCGACAGCACGAGCTGCATCACCTCCCTCTAAAAGATGTGTTTTTATGCCTCCTGTAACAGAATAACTAGGCTCTGTGGAATATACTGTCTCAGTGTCTGTTTAAAACGTTCCACTGAGCGCTCCTGCGAGTGGCGAGACGCCTTCCCCCCCGGGGACAGCCGGCCAGGCCGGGGGAGGCAGGAAACTTTCGATTTTCTTAGACTGTCTGACGTAAGGCCTTGGTTTACCTAGACAGGACACACACACCAGTAATTGGTCGCCTTTAAACTTCTAATAACGCCTCAGGGTTCACCTTGGCAAGCGCACAGCTTGTTTTCCATATTTTCAGGGAAAAAGGGAGTCGGGTAAGAGTAAGCAACACTTGTTGATACAGCTACTTTTTCCTGGTTGTGTTTGTTTGGTGAAACGTAGCTCTGTGCGAGCAGCCGGCCCCGAGCCAGGGAGAGAGCGCGGTGCGCCCCGGCCCAGGTGATTGTTGTGATAGAAGTCAAACAGCCTCTGTGTTCTGCGTGTGTGTGTGTGTGCGCGCGCATGTGTGCGTGTTTTCAAGGATTGAAGGATGTTTTTTTTATCATACAAGATGCAGGTTCCATGTACAGTGAAATGCTATGTGTGTGTTTGTGTGCGTGTGTGTGTGTGTGTGCACGTTTTTAGCAGGTTACATGAGGAGACCAGGCCTGAAGTCTAGCACAGCTCTGCCATGTGTTTGTAGTAGAGGTGGTTTGAAACCACGTTCCTGTGTCGGGGGAACCCCTGCCTGAGACTAGTAACCCTAAATGTCGCCCTCGGACCACAAACATGTTTTCTTGGCCTGCTGTCTCTGGGCCATGGCTGTGCTGGAACCCCAGACTGGAACCCTGTCTCTGGGCCATGGCTGTGCTGGAACCCCAGACTGGAACCCTGTCTCTGGGCCATGGCTGTGCTGGAACCCCAGACTGGAACCCTGTCTTTGGGCCATGGCTGTGCTGGAACCCCAGACTGGAACCCTGTCTGGGCCATGGCTGTGCTGGAACCCCAGACTGGAACCCTGTTTCTGGGCCATGGCTGTGCTGGAACCCCAGACTGGCTGATCACCTGTAGCCCTGCCCGGGTCAGTGTGTGTATCCCAGTGTGGGTCAGTGTGTGTATCCCAGTGTGGGTCAGTGTGTGTATCCCAGTGTGGGTCAGTGTGTGTATCCCAGTGTGGGTCAGTGTGTGTATCCCAGTGTGGGTCAGTGTGTGTATCCCAGTGTGGGTCAGTGTGTGTATCCCAGTGTGGGTCAGTGTGTGTATCCCAGTGTGGGTCAGTGTGTGGCCCGGTTGGACTGATAGGTTGGCTTTCTTTGCTCTGTGTGAGGCTGGGGTTTGAGATGCACAGTAATACAGTGATCATATATTAATTATATTTAATTATATACTACATAATTATTATTTAGTTTAATTAATATTCAGTTGTATGTTCATTTAGTGTGGAGGAGAGATCTCCACATCTCAAATCTTGGTATCAACATCTAGCATGGATAAGATTGCTAAGCTAATCAATCTTTTCGTAGCAGAGATAGTATCTAGCAGATATAATATCTATAGAGATAGTTATCATACAGTAGATTGTTTAATTGTAACTAGATATTAGTAACTAGATATCTAGATAGTAGATAGTTACATAACAATTAGATGGTAGTTATATAGTTATTATGGCAGTAAGATATTCATCAGATAATATAGTAATTCGTAGTTACATAGTTATTAGATAGTAATTTAATGAGATGGTTAGATAGTAGTTAGATAGTCATTTGATGGTGTAGTTAATGGCTGGTTAGTAGTTAGTTTGTGTAGTTAGTGGCTAGTTAATAGTTAGATAGTCATTTGATAGTGGCTAGATAGAAGTTAGTTAGTAATTTGATGGTATACTTGGGTAGTAATGGAGTACTAGTGAGGAGCTGCTGTGTGTCTGATGTGAGGGGTAAGGTGTCGGTGGACAATCCATTAGAAATAAGTTAGTACTGTAGTTAATAATATGCTAGTGATGAGCTAGTCTGATGAATAGCAGGGCTAAAGGTATTAGTGGACAGTCTGGTAGAAATGAGTTACTAGTTAGAAAGTAATATGCTAATGCTACTAGCGGTGAGCTAGTTTGATGTATAGCAGGGGTGAAGGTGTTAGTGGACAGTCTGATAGAAACACGGTTCTCCAGGGGCCTGATGACTCACTTTAACCACTGGCAATGTCTTTCATTTACTTTCTCCACATCTGTCCATCAACATGTGCTCTCTCTCTCTTTCTCTCCCCCTCTCTCTCTCTCCCCCTCTCTCTCTCCCCCTCTCTCTCTCTTTCTCTTCTCCATTATAGTTCTGCCTGTTTTTCCTTCTCTCCTTGTGGTTGTGCGTCCCCCCCCCCTCTGTCTGTGTGGTCTGGCGGGGGAGACGGGGGTCCAGTATTGTCTGGGACAGGTTGGGCTGCAGGACTGGGAGGGGGGAGGAGGTGGGGGCTGGGGGGTGAGGAGTGTTCCTAGAGAATGTTTGTTTTCCTGTTTCCAATTTGGTTTGCCAGAGGACCCGTGCTGTCAGACAGGCCATTCATGAGGCGTCCAGAGGCTTGCCTGCGTGCATGATCCCTCTAGCTTTGCTAGTGTGTCCTGATCACAGCAGCAGACACCGCACGCTTCTCACTCCCGCCTTTATTCATTGTTTTCTGGCAAAATCACACGCTCGGATTTAGTTCACTAGTGTGTTTTTTCCTCCTCGCCCCCCAACTGAAATGTCTTCTCTCCAGCTTCAAACTTCTGCTTTGAAACTACTTTTTTTTTAGCACGGGGCATGTTTGATTTTTATGATACATTTTGATAATTTGTTCTGCTGTGAATCTCACGCACATTATATGAGCAACGTTAAAATACTTGGGTTATAGGTTATGCATCATTTATAGCACATATATATCATATTATTATATATGATAATAATGTCATTGTTTAACATTGTGTGTATGTGTGCGCGTGTGTTTTTGTGGTTTCTTGATTTTCCTTTACTTTATTCTGGTATTTATTTAATATTTTATTCTGGTCTGATTGCAGCGTAAGAAGCCTTGTGACTCCTCTTCCAGTGGACACCAAGACAGCCTCTACCTGAGGTCCCAGACAGAACCCAGCCCAGAACGGACCGGCCCAACATAGGACGGCCCAGTGTGGACCAGCAGCGGACAGCACAGCCTGGACCAGGACAGCACCGTACCACAGGACAACCATGGAGTAAACTTCTACCGAGCATGGGAGTGTAGCAAAGGATATCTCCCTTAGCGTTAGAACCAGAACCAGGAGCCGGACCAGGACCTGGAGCAGCTCTCGTACCCGGACCTAGCCTCTGGATGTGGTGCGGTGTCTAACCCTGGCCTCCGAGTGGGATCGCTATTGATGATGCGTTAACCTGATGCTGAGCAGAGGTAGGTGCGTTTCAGAACACGTGGGGACTGGGATTACGGAAACTCCTTTGTGGTTCTTTTCATATAAATTCATGTGAATTGTGTCAGGTGAGGTGAAAGGTTGAGCAGAGGCGACGGTAGGCCCGGAGTGATAACACGCGCTGATTCATACCTCATAAATCCCTCTCTTCTCATGCTGTATGGGAGCCGAGGTTTTATTGTGCTTCGGTTCAGTTGGGTTATAGATACCGTCAACTTGTTTTGTTCAGCGGTATGTTCTTTCTGTTTAAAGCGGCTTGGTGTTTTTTTGCTGTGGTATTCTAAGACGTTTGATCCGGGCCTTTAAGCTCAGTACCATCTGTATTTTCGGAGCTTATTACGTGGAATGCTGTGTGTATTGACGGGGAGTCAGGGCCTGGCCGGGTGCTCAGCCAGCGCAACGCAGCGCCGGGCTTCACTCTCTCCCTCCCAGCGCCGCCGCTGCCTGCTGGCTACTCCGCTCTATCTGGGTCAACCGATAGTTCTCGGCTCATTGTTCACATCCTCATGACCTCATCCCCTTTCAGGGGTGACCCGGGTGATGTACCTTTACCAAATAGGTTTCTTGTAGATTTAGAACGCATGGTTTCTTGTGTGCCTTTTCAAATCTGTTTGTCATAGATAACTTTTTCTTTTGTAGTATGTTGCTTGGTATCTTGAAAAATGTTTCTCATAGCTCTAAAAAGTAAGCTGCTTGTATCATTTAATTGTTTTTCTTCGCTTGTTTTTTTTTTATTTAGAAAAAAGTAGTTTTCTTGTCACTTTAAAAAACTGGCCTGTTTTTAAACGTAGGTTTCTTGTAGTTTAAAAAACAAGAAAAAGGTTTCTGGTCCCTTTAAAAAGTAGGTTTGTTGAAAAGTGACAGCAGCTTTCACTGAGAAAGGAAGGTCGTCCGAGTCGCAACAGAGGACTGATGTTAAATAATACAGACATGTCCCAGTATTGACAGATGCTACAGAGGAGGCTGTGCCTCTGCCTCCAACTGGCTGAACAATTAATCATTGTTAATTATGCAGATGAGCCTAATTAGTTGGGGTGCCAACACCTGTCATTTTGTGAACAGCTTCATCCGTCTCATATTAAAAGGCACTGTCCTTGTTATACATATATATACGTGTGGCGTTCACCAGCCTCTCACTGCTGATCAGAAACGCAACGTGTTATCACACTCTCAACCGTTAAGAATCAATTACATCCGTTCATATCTGCATTATAATCAGTCAACACTTCCCATGTAGATACACAGGGTTCTTCTGTAATTGTTTAATAATTACAAACGCCTTTAAAGAACAAGCCTGGCGTTATTTAGAGTACGTTGTGCTGTTTTCCTGGCTTGTGAAAACGGTTATCCAGTATAATCCCAATATTAGAAAAGTGACCACATAATCAGAGGTTTGGACTCTGGACACCGGTTGAAATTAAACATCATATCTCCGTAGTTAATGTGTGGGTGATAGTTAGATATTCTCTCAGCTGGGATACTGCATTTTTAATAGGTGATAATGAGGCCAGATTACAGACACTTTCTTTGTTAACTCAGCAGAAAGTCCCGTTTTCCCTCAGTCTTTTGCACTAGTTCAGCAGCTCTGTGTAATGTTTAACACATGCTATCTATCTCCTTCCAGACGAGTCCCAAAGAAAATCTGTCAGTACTTGCTCACACAATTACCCAGGTTGCAGCGGCTTGTACAGAACACTTAGCTCAAAGCCTTCAGCGCGCCGTGAGGTACGGCAGACAGCTGAACAACTGTTAACAAGCCCAGTCAGCCTGTGCACACACACTGCACAACCCACAAGTTACATTGTCATTTAGATCGTTGGTGTAAAAAAAAAAAAAAAAAAGGAAAACAACTGAGAAAATGTAATTAGTCCAATCATCTTCGTTATGTTGAAGAGCCATGAACTATGCAGAAGCATATTACCTCTTAATGTCTGAAGGCAGAATAAACTATTACCATATTAGCCATTCTGAGAGGAGCAGCCTAATGTTATTTACTTTCAGAAGGACCATTAGAGGAGAGTTAGCTGGAATGATTATTACACATTAAGGCACACTCCACTTTTAAGTAGAACAAAGACGGCAGCAAATCAATTATCCTCTTTAAATTGTTCTTTGCATTTGTCAGAGGCAGGCAGACCTTAGTGAATGGGCCACAGACAGAAGTGGTGCTGTTCTTATTCCTGTCTGCTGTGAGCGCGGTCCCGGGGGGAGGCCACCCTCATCTCACCCCCCGAGACTGGGGGAGCACCGCCATCCCCTCTGCTCACCTCAAAAGGCACTCAATACATTATTATTATTATCATTGCATTATTATTATTATTATTATTATTATTGTTGTTGTTATTATTCTTGATAATAATAATAATAATATTGTTGTTCTTGATGATGAGGATAATAACAATAATAATAATCATAATAATCGTGTTATTATTATAGGCCACCGGTTGGACGGTCTGTGAAGTGGACACAAAGCTGCCTTCGGCTGGCAGAGCGTTTGCTGTCAGATCTATAAAGTCGTTATCATTGATTTGTTTTTTGTTTGAATGTTGAGATTTCTTCTTTCTGTTGTTCGCAGAAGGCAGGAGAACAACTAGAGTAACACTCTCCTCTGTCTCCTCAGCTGGTTAGAGTCCACTAAACCTGACCCCACCTGGCTCTGGCTAGAGATATGACACAGTAGCAATACCATACGATAGGATTTTATACATCCAAATTAGATGCGGCTGAAACTTTGAACGTCTCGAACCGCGAAATGAAAGTTGATGTATTTTAGTCAAACGGCGAAGTGGTCTCAGTGTACCGGTGGCGTGATTTGTGTGTGATGTTTGTGAGGCAGAAAGAGCTGCAGTCAGCAGAGCGCCGCTATAGGACGCCTCCTGGGTGATGTATGGTGTGCCAACGTGTTGGAAGGGCGCACTCTGCCAAATGATTCTATAATGCTTATTTAAAAGTCTAAAGAGGAAAAGTTTTTCATGGTTGTCCCTGCATCTGAATAAATATTTCTCCCCAGGCTGCACAGTGTCTTAAAAACAGGAGCGAGGTCGCCATCTTAGTCTGTTGAGCTCACCGTAGAACCTCGAGACTACGGCTATATGCTGTGGAATTTACGCCTACTGTTACATAATCTGTGGAACTGAAAATCTAATTTTACATACGCCGTAGAACCGAATGCCTGCTGTAACATAATCCGTAGAACCTAAAACATCCTGCTACATGCTGTATAACCTAAAGCGTACCGTCGGACACACGCTGTAGAACCTAAAACCTACAGTACTGCTACACGCTGTAGAACCTTAAACCTACAGTACTGCTACACGCTGTAGAACCTAAAACCTACAGTACTGCTACACGCTGTAGAACCTAAAACCTACAGTACTGCTACACGCTGTAGAACCTAAAACCTACAGTACTGCTACACGCTGTAGAACCTAAAACCTACAGTACTGCTACACGCTGTAGAACCTAAAACCTACAGTACTGCTACACGCTGTAGAACCTAAAACCTACAGTACTGCTACACGCTGTAGAACCTAAAACCTACAGTACTGCTACACGCTGTAGAACCTAAAACCTACAGTACTGCTACACGCTGTAGAACCTTAAAACCTACAGTACTGCTACACGCTGTAGAACCTAAAACCTACAGTACTGCTACACGCTGTAGAACCTAAAACCTACAGTACTGCTACACGCTGTAGAACCTAAAACCTACAGTACTGCTACACGCTGTAGAACCTAAAACCTACAGTACTGCTACACGCTGTAGAACCTAAAACCTACAGTACTGCTACACGCTGTAGAACCTTAAAACCTACAGTACTGCTACACGCTGTAGAACCTAAAACCTACAGTACTGCTACACGCTGTAGAACCTAAAACCTACAGTACTGCTACACGCTGTAGAACCTAAAACCTACAGTACTGCTACACGCTGTAGAACCTAAAACCTACAGTACTGCTACACGCTGTAGAACCTAAAACCTACAGTACTGCTACACGCTGTAGAACCTTAAAACCTACAGTACTGCTACACGCTGTAGAACCTAAAACCTACAGTACTGCTACACGCTGTAGAACCTAAAACCTACAGTACTGCTACACGCTGTAGAACCTAAAACCTACAGTACTGCTACACGCTGTAGAACCTAAAGCATACTGTTGGACACACGCTGTAGAACCTAAAACCTACAGTACTGCTACACGCTGTAGAACCTAAAGCATACTGTTGGACACGCTGTAGAACCTAAAACCTACTTTGTAACATATGGCTCCGGGACAGCTCAAGCCCTTTTGTCCGTCTAACGTTGTAAAGGTCTCACGTTGTTGTTGAGCAGGCTGTTGGGTCGTTACCGGTCGTTTGTCCGACTCCCGTGTCAGAGCTCGGAGACAGAACAGCAGAGTAGTGAGGGGTGCAGAGCCGGGGGGGGGGGGGGGGGGGCTGGTTGAACCCAGGTGTTTTTGAGGTTTGAGGAGCCCTCCCCCAATCCCCCCCCCGCCCCCCTCCCTCCCCCTGCGTTCTTAACCATGCTGCTGTTGGGTTAGCTGTGCGGGTCTCCGTGACTACCATATATCTGTCATCAGAGCGGTTAAAAGCACGCCAACTACACTTTGTCTTCAGCACTAGATTACGCTCTGAGTCACTAGTTTAGAAAGGAGACGCACTCGTGAGCTCCGTCGAGGGGTGTAGCACGCCGACTACCTGCGTTAAATGCGATTATTGTTAGTCGCCTTGGATAAACGTGAGTGTAATGTAACGTCCTGCCTGCTGGCACACATGCTCTGTCAGTGCTGTACCGCCTCGCGACTGCGGGAATTGAACCGTCAACCCCCTGGCGTTACCCAAGACCTAGCTCTAATACCGACTGAGCCACACGGGTCAATTCTGCCTCACACCTCGTTGAAGCCCCCCCCTCCTCCCCCCCCCCCCCCCCGGAAGCTAATTAGTCTGAGAACAGAGCGGGCAGGGCCGTCTCTGGGCCGTTCCCGGGCCGAACAAGGCGGTGATTCATGCGGCGGGCGGCGTTGGAGCAGGGCTGGCGTAAGAGCAGCCGGGCGGCCCTGTTGTTTTTAGTGGATTGTTTCCTGCAGGCCCAGGCAGCACCATATGGCTGGGGGGGGAGGAGGAGGAGGAGGAGGAGGGGGAGGAGGAGGGGGAGGGGCCTCTCTGAGGGGGCGAGGTTTGAAGGGAAGGGGGGGTCAGGCTGGCTGGCTGGATGGATGCTGAGCTGAGGAGAAGCTGCGAAAACAAAAGGTCTTGAGTCGGGGGAGCGAGGGGTCTTAACTGGGAGAAGGAAGGAGGAACGCGCCGCGCGCTCCTACCGTGTTTATTTAACAAGCCAAGCAGCATTAATCACAGTCTTCATCATCCTCACTGGCAGCTGCCGTAACCATGTGTGTTTTTCTGCTGCTTGTCGTCAGTGTAACGGCTGACGGGAGCACCCTTCATCCCCGCTCCTTCATCCCCGCTCCTCATCCCTCCTCCTTCATCCCTGCTCCTCATCCCCGCTCCTCATCCCTCCTCCTTCATCCCCGCTCCTCATCCCTCCTCCTTCATCCCCGCTCCTCATCCCTCCTCCTTCATCCCCGCTCCTCATCCCCGCTCCTCATCCCCGCTCCTCATCCCTCCTCCTTCATCCCCGCTCCTCATCCCTCCTCCTTCATCCCCGCTCCTTCATCCCCGCTCCTTCATCCCCGCTCCTCATCCCCGCTCCTTCATCCCCGCTCCTCATCCCTGCTCCTCATCCTTCCTCCTTCATCCCCGCTCCTCATCCCCGCTCCTCATCCCTCCTCCTTCATCCCCGCTCCTCATCCCTCCTCCTTCATCCCTGCTCCTCATCCCCGCTCCTCATCCCTCCTCCTTCATCCCTCCTCCTTCATCCCCGCTCCTCATCCCTCCTCCTTCATCCCCGCTCCTCATCCCTCCTCCTTCATCCCCGCTCCTCATCCCTCCTCCTTCATCCCCGCTCCTCATCCCTCCTCCTTCATCCCTCCTCCTTCATCCCTCCTCCTTCATCCCCGCTCCTCATCCCTCCTCCTTCATCCCTCCTCCTTCATCCCCGCTCCTCATCCCTCCTCCTTCATCCCCGCTCCTTCATCCCCGCTCCTTCATCCCCGCTCCTCATCCCTCTTCCTCATCCCTGCTCCTCATCCCTGCTCCTCATCCCTCTTCCTCATCCCTGCTCCTCATCCCTCTTCCTCATCCCTCTTCCTCATCCCTGCTCCTCATCCCTGCTCCTCATCCCCGCTCCTCATCCCTCCACCTCATCCCTGTTCCTCATCCCTGCTTCCTCATCCCTGCTCATCCCTCTTCCTCATCCCTCCTCTTCATCCCTCCTCATCCCTCCTCTTCATCCCTCCTCATCCCTCCTCATCCCTGCTGCTCCTCATCCCAACCTTGTTCCTCCAGATCGATGCCCGTGTGTTGGCCACACACACACACACACACACACACACACACACACACACACACACACACACACACACACACACACACACACTTATTAAACTGCATTGAGGCCTGGTGTGTGAGTTTAACTTGTGAGTTGAAGCCATGACCCCCCCCAAGGTTCCTGTAATCTCTCTACATGACATGGCAGTTAATACATAAAGCTTCCCCTTCCTGATCTGAATACACCCCCCCCCAAACAACCTTCACCAGGTGTTGCCACGGCAGCTGTGTGAGTGACAGGACCGTATTCCACCTGTCTGGAGAACAGATTGGGTTCCACTCAGTCAAGCTGGCCTGGTTCCACGGACTCAAGTCAAATCTATTGTTCTTTTGATCCACGTGTGTGTGTGTGTGTGTGTGTGTGTGTGTGTGTGTGTGTGTAGAGCTGGGCTGTTCTTCCCTCTGTTCAGGTGCAGTTAGTTCAACAACTCTCCATTTCTCTCTCCTCTCCTCTCCTCTCCTCTCCTCTCCTCTCCTCTCCTCTCCTCTCCTCTCCTCTCCTCTCCTCTCCTCTCCTCTCCTCTCCTCTCCTCTCCTCTCCTCTCCTCTCCTCTCCTCTCCTCTCCTCTCCCCTCCTCTCCTCTCCTCTCTCTCCTCTCTCTCTCCTTGTCTGACCCCAGGACAGGGGAGGTGTGTTTGGTAGATGTCTCTTTATCTTTTCTATGCTCTTAACACATACATAGGAGTTCACACACACACACATATATATATGCGCGCGCACACACACACACACACACACACACACACATGCACACTCCCCTCATCGTACTGTCCCATAATTCTTCATGGCATTCCAGGAGACCAGACACCAGACACACACACACACACACACACACACACACACACACACACACACTCAGAGAGGGTGTGCTGTGTCTCCTCAGTGTGGGGCTCGGTCCCTCTCAGCACCTATTATGGTAAACGGGCCCAGGAGAGCAGAGGACTCTGTCAGACCCTAGGACTGGTGATTCACCATCTCTACCTCTCTCTCTCTCTCTCTCCTCCCTATCCCTCTCTCCCCATCTCTCTCTCTCCTCCCTATCCCTCTCTCCCCATCTCTCTCTCTCACTCCCTCTCCTCCTATCTCCCCATCTCTCTCTCTCCATCTCCTCCTCTCTCCCCATCTCTCTCTCTCACTCCCTCTCCTCCTATCTCCCCATCTCTCTCTCTCACTCCCTCTCCTCCTATCTCCCCATCTCTCTCTCTCCCTCTCCTCCCATCTCCCCATCTCTCTCTCTCACTCCCTCTCCTCCTATCTCCCCATCTCTCTCTCTCACTCCCTCTCCTCCTCTCTCCCCATCTCTCTCTCACTCTCCCCCTCTCTCCCCATCTCTCTCTCCATCTCCCCCTCTCTCCCCATCTCTCTCGCTCCATCTCCTCCTCTCTCCCCATCTCTCTCTCACTCTCTCTCCCACTCCTCCTATCTCCCCATCTCTCTCTCCGGATCTCCCCCTCTCTCCCCATCTCTCTCTCCCCATCTCTCTCTCTCTCTCCCCTCATCTCTCTCTCACTCTCTCCCTCTCTCTCTCCCCATCTCACTCTCACTCTCTCCTTCTCCTCCTCCTCTCTCCACATCTCTCTCTCCATCTCTCTCTCTCCCCATCTCTCTCTCTTTCCCTATATCTACCCTCTTCCTCTCTCTCTCTCTCCCCCCCCCCCATCTCTCTCCATCTGTGTCTCAC
>NC_140269.1:121364-126059 GCF_949987555.1 Borostomias antarcticus
CTGGTTGTCTGGATGGCTAGCTGGCTAGTTGTCTGGATGGCTGGTTGTCTGGATGGCTAGCTGGCTAGTTGTCTGGATGGCTAGCTGGCTGGTTGTCTGGATGGCTAGCTGGCTGGTTGTCTGGGTGGCTAGCTGGCTAGTTGTCTGGATGGCTAGCTGGCTAGTTGTCTGGATGGCTGGTTGTCTGGATGGCTAGCTGGCTAGTTGTCTGGATGGCTAGCTGGCTGGTTGTCTGGATGGCTAGCTGGCTGGTTGTCTGGATGGCTAGCTGGCTGGTTGTCTGGATGGCTAGCTGGCTGGTTGTCTGGATGGCTGGTTGTCTGGATGGCTAGCTGGCTAGTTGTCTGGATGGCTGGTTGTCTGGATGGCTAGCTGGCTAGTTGTCTGGATGGCTAGCTGGCTAGTTGTCTGGATGGCTAGCTGGCTAGTTGTCTGGATGGCTGGTTGTCTGGATGGCTAGCTGGCTAGTTGTCTGGATGGCTAGCTGGCTGGTTGTCTGGATGGCTAGCTGGCTGGTTGTCTGGGTGGCTAGCTGGCTAGTTGTCTGGATGGCTAGCTGGCTAGTTGTCTGGATGGCTGGTTGTCTGGATGGCTAGCTGGCTAGTTGTCTGGATGGCTAGCTGGCTGGTTGTCTGGATGGCTAGCTGGCTGGTTGTCTGGATGGCTAGCTGGCTGGTTGTCTGGATGGCTAGCTGGCTGGTTGTCTGGGTAGCTAGCTGGCTGGTTGTCTGGATGGCTAGCTGGCTGGTTGTCTGGATGGCTAGCTGGCTGGTTGTCTGGATGGCTAGCTGGCTGGTTGTCTGGATGGCTAGCTGGCTGGTTGTCTGGATGGCTAGCTGGCTGGTTGTCTGGATGGCTAGCTGGCTGGTTGTCTGGGTAGCTAGCTGGCTGGTTGTCTGGATGGCTAGATGGCTGGTTGTCTGGATGGCTAGCTGGCTGGTTGTCTGGATGGCTAGCTGGCTAGTTGTCTGGATGGCTAGCTGGCTGGTTGTCTGGATGGCTAGCTGGCTGGTTGTCTGGGTGGCTAGCTGGCTGGTTGTCTGGATGGCTAGCTGGCTGGTTGTCTGGATGGCTAGCTGGCTGGTAGTCTGGATGGCTAGCTGGCTGGTTGTCTGGATGGCTAGCTGGCTAGTTGTCTGGGTGGCTAGCTGGCTAGTTGTCTGGGTGGCTGGTAGTCTGGATGGCTGATGGACTGGCTGGCTGAACTGATTGGATGGTTGGTGTCTGAATGGTTTGCTTTTCTTCTCTCCATGCTGGTAGAAGAGTAGAACTCCAGTATTCCCTCCAGCCCTCAGTAACTACTACCCCTAACTCAACACCCCTCCTGTCCCAGTCAGCCCTCAGTAACTACTACCCCTAACTCAACACCCCTCCTGTCCCAGTCAGCCCTCAGTAACTACTACCCCTAACTCAACACCCCTCCTGTCCCAGTCAGCCCTCAGTAACTACTACCCCTAACTCAACACCCCTCCTGTCCCAGTCAGCCCTCAGTAACTACTACCCCTAACTCAACACCCCTCCTGTCCCAGTCAGCCCTCAGTAACTACTACCCCTAACTCAACACCCCTCCTGTCCCAGTCAGCCCTCAGTAACTACTACCCCTAACTCAACACCCCTTGTGTCTCTCCCAGTGCTCAGTAGTACTCTAACCCCCCCCCTTTCCCCCAAACACATTGATGGGCCTCTACACATCTAGCACTGCTTATAGTGAGAAAGACACAAATACACACACACACAAACATATGCATGCACGCACGCACACATGCACGCACACACACAAACACGCACACACACACGCGCACACACACATGCACGCACGTGTGCACGCACACACATGCACACACACACACACACACACACAGAGCTGGAGAGGAAGAGAGATCGAGAGGGTGCACAAGCAGAAGTGATTTAATCCCACATGGTTAACTGCGCTTACAGTGTTGAGCAACGATGCCTCTCTCTTTCCGGTTGCTAAATGCTGAATATTTATTGTGTGTGTTTGTGTGTGTGTGTGTGTGTGTGTGTGTGTTTGCGCGCACGTGCGTGTGTGTGTCTCTGAACTGTGGCTGTCATTTGATCAGTTGGTATGTTCTAGCTGGTTGTACTAGACCCCTCCTCCCTTAGCGACAGGCGAGCAGAGAGGTGTGGTACAGAGTGTGTGTAACTGTGCTGGTAGGGCAGGAGTGTGAGTGTGAGTGTGAGTGTGTGTGTGTGTGTGTGCGTGTGCGTGTGTGCGCTTATTGTGTCTGTTAAGAGTAGAAAAATGTATAGCACAGCAGAGTGTAATAATAGTAATAATAATAATAATATACTCTTCTGTAATAATTATACAAATAAAAATAACAAACTTTATTTGTATAGCACTTTTCATACAGACATTTCAGTCATGAGCTCATGTCTAATTCTTTTTGGTACTTTCTTCCACGGTTCGGGTGCCCAGTGGATGAAAACAGCTTCCCCAATTTGATTTTGGGGGACTTTTGGAATGTTAAAAATATCTCCTGTAGAGGACCTAAGAGCTTGTGAAGGGAAATAGAGAGGCAGACCATCAGTGATGTAGGAGGGTGCTGGACCATTCAGAGCTTTGCATGCAAGCAAATCAATTCCAACAGATACAAGGAACCAGTGCGGTGTGGCTAAAACAGCAGGAGTATGGTCTCTCTTCTTTCAGGAGGAATCTGCTCTCTCTTCTTTCAGGAGGAATATGGTCTCTCTTCTTTCAGGAGGAATATGCTCTCTCTTCTTTCAGGAGGATGGTCTCTCTTCTTTCAGGAGGAATCTGCTCTCTCTTCTTTCAGGAGGAATATACTCTCTCTTCTTTCAGGAGGATATCTCTCTTCTTTCAGGAGGAATATCTCTCTCTCTCTCTTCTTTCAGGAGGAATATGGTCTCTCTTCTTTCAGGAGGAATATCTCTCTCTTCTTTCAGGAGGAATATTCTCTCTCTTCTTTCAGGAGGAATATGGTCTCTCTTCTCTCAGGAGGAATATCTCTCTTCTTTCAGGAGGAATATGGTCTCTCTTCTCTCAGGAGGAATATCTCTCTCTTCTTTCAGGAGGAATATGCTCTCTTCTTTCAGGAGGAATATCTCTCTTCTTTCAGGAGGAATATGGTCTCTCTTCTTTCAGGAGGAATATGCTCTCTCTTCTTTCAGGAGGAATATGGTCTCTCTTCTTTCAGCAGGAATATGGTCTCTCTTCTTTCAGGAGGATGGTCTCTCTTCTTTCAGGAGGAATATGGTCTCTCTTCTCTCAGGAGGAATCTGCTCTCTCTTCTTTCAGGAGGAATATACTCTCTCTTCTTTCAGGAGGAATATACTCTCTCTTTGTTTTCATTAAAAGTCTAACAGCAGAGTTCTGAAATAGCTTGAGTTGAATGCATGAATGAGCTTCTCGGCTTCCTGTTGAGTTAAAAATCACACCCAGGTGGTTAAGTAATTGGTGCAGTGGGCAATCTCTACTGCCCTCTAATGTTGGTGTGCAACGGTATTGGTGACTCCTGATTGGTCTAAATCTCATGCTACAAACAAATAATACAAGTGCCGCTGCACTCGAATGATGGAATGTTCAGTTAGAGTGGTGGCAGCTGGTGATTTCAATTTATTTTGCACACTGTCGCTATGCGCTAATTCTCACAGTACTTTCACATATTATACACCCAAATGTTCTGATTGTCATGCTTTCTCTCACATTGAAATATCTAGGCAATGCCATGTGTAGTTTTTGGAAATATTCAGTTTTTGAAAAAACCTGCTCCCCGTTCACATGAATGATGGAGTGTTCAGTGCTCCACTAGTGGCAGTTGGTCATTTCAAATCCATACCTGTTTTCTAAATTGTCACCTTTCCTGCAGTTTCTGAGCTACATGGACATTATATCTCACATATAACTGTTCATCTGGCTCCCAGCTGTGACATTTATACTTGAGTTAGATCTGTCTGAAGCCGAACATGCTTTCCTCACGCCTGCCTTTTAGTGCTGGTGTGCAACGGTAGTGGCAACTCCTGATTGGTCTAAATTACTCCTAGACGTGCTACTTCCATTTTATTCTGATCACCCAAATTTCCTAACGTATTAGAAAGTGCATCTCTTTTGGCTTTAGGGCCAACTAAGAGTATTTCTGTCTTATCTTCCTTTAATTAAAAAAAAAAAAAAACTCATCCATTGATTAATTGTGGTCAGACAGGTAGTCAGGGAGCCTGAGGCATTTTTGTCATTCGGCTAGAAAGGAATGTATAATTGTCATCATCAGCATAGCTATGAAAATGAACACAGGAGAGATTAGAGGAGGGCAGGATAGAGAGAAGAGAAGAGAAGAGAAGAGAAGAGAGGCGAGGCGAGCGGACTGAGGAGGGAGGAGTGTGTGTGTGTGTGTGAGTGTGTGTGCATGTATCTGATTGTGTGCGTGTGTGATTGTGTATGTCTGCTTTTCTACATTGTGTGTGTGTGTATCTATGTGTTTATGTGTGTCTGAGTATGTGTGTGTGTGTGTGTGTGTGTGTGTGTGTGTGTGTGTGTGTGCGTGCGTGTGTGTATCTGATTGTGTGCGTGTGTGTGTGATATTGTGTGTGTGCATGCTCAGGCCCTCTGATCACAGGAAGTGTAGAGGAAGCTGAGAGGAAGCAGTTGTTCTCTGTTGTCTCCGGTTGCTCTGCTAGGCTGATGGAGTACTCTGAGGGCAGGTCACCCCCCCCCCC